>NC_056729.1:881008823-881298823 GCF_019279795.1 Protopterus annectens
AAACACTCCCTTTATCTCAAAAAATATACTGTCAGATTTGGCTCTTACAACTACCCATGGCTTAAGCACATACATGAAATAATTCTGTCATTTTCCATTTTTAGCTCCTCTTGTAAGTTAATACAGTGAGCCTTCCAGTCAGTTTATTCCTTGTTATTTTCCTAAATTCTTCCACAGCCCTTCAGAATTCACTGCTTGTAGGATTTCCTCTTCATCAGTAACAGCTGCCCCTTGATATATCCCCCAAGTAAATGTTCCTATATAGATTTTAAGTTTTGGATTTCCCGGTTTACCTGTTCACTTTTTTGTTTATATTCTTCAGCAATGCTGCCTTTTATAAAACTGCAGGAGACAAGCTTACAGTTGTGTCCATTTAGTGCAGCTATTGACTGAACCACTGTTTTCTTTATACTAATTTCTACTTCTAATTTTAGCCAACAGTACTAGTACTAGAATGTCAGAGAATACTCATGTCTCATTATGGATTTTTTGGGATTTCACTGTTTTTGTACTAAGGCTCTGACAGCTTCAATAGATTTCATAGACACTTCTCAAGCGTTAAGTTACTTCTGTCACTCAATGAGTTCATGAGACAGAAACACTTCGTTTGCTTGCCTCCTTAGGTTTCCTAACAAGTATTGTCCTCCTCTTTAGTCTTATCTAATTTTTTTAGTGCTAGTCAAAAGATCTCCTAAGCTATTATTCCCTTGGCATAGAGCACAGTGTCATGCATCTGTTGCCAAACACTGGCATAGAAGTTTTTTTCCTACATTTTTTTCTGCAAAGGGTAACCTAAGGTAGGAATTTTCTTGTATTCTTGCCTGTCCCTTGTTTGCACAAACTTGCTGGGCAGCAAAGCACCAGAGGAAGGAAAAAAAAGGATACGCAGACTATATACAGAAGGCACCTTAGCTGAAAATAGAACTGGAGAACCTTTTCCAGTATTTGACTTCATTTACTTGCATTCTGTTCTTTTTAAAATTACTGTTTAAATTCTGGTTCATATGCATAGTGACTTATTTACCCCCCCCCCCCCCAACCAGACCCACCCAAGGACTAAGGGGCATAGTCATTCTGCTTTCCTGTGATGCTGTTGGGCTTTGGAGATGGGACCTTTTATTAAGCTGGTTTATGGCAATTTTTTTGAAAGATGTAGACCATGATCTGAATGAAGGACTCTTTCATTGGGGGTGTACTGCCTCAAATAGTTCTTAAAGCAGGGCTGACAAAATATGGTAACTCCATGGATTAACTTTTCCTATTCATCAGAACATTTGAAAGCTTCTGCAGAAGGACCGAATGGTAAGTCTTTATCCAGAGGGGCATTAAGAATTTCTGAGGTAACAGGAGTTGGTAAAGTTCTGAGAATGTAACCAGGCATATAACGTCTTTGGACAGAAGCTGTAACAGCTGCCCTGGACATTGTATCAGCCATGTCACAGGCACATTCTCAAGTTATGCTTTGTGACCTGAGAAACCAAAGACAGAACTGCAGACAGAGATGCCTTTTTCTCAGAGGCAGGAACATCAGCATCTAACTTCTGCATATTGACATACAAAGCCAGGAGAAATCTAGACATACAGGCTTGACAATTCACAGTTCTAAATGTAAGGATGGAAGAAACTTAAATCATATTACCAAACCTGTCCACTGCTCTGTATAATCTATCGGAGTCCACTGCTCTATATAATCTATTGGAGAGTAAAGGAGCAACAGCCATAATGAGTTTATAAGAAGCAAATTTGGATAAGGTTATTACCACTGTAGGACTAGTATCTGCAAAAGTGGGGCAACTTATCTAATCGCTCAGGCCTTCTAGGCAGAGAAAACTGTGTGTAAGGACCTTTACTGACAAGCTGGCAAGAAAAACGTTCAGGGCAGGAAAGACCTTGAGGATAATATCTCAAAAACAACACCAAGATGAAAGCAGGAACAAATATGTCAATCCAGTAACCAACAGACAAGTTTAATATCGTCTGTAGCAACTCTGCATGAAATGCCTTCAATGAAGTCCTATCTCGCCTGCGATTCCAAAATATCTATTTGTTTCCAGTGAAACAAATCCATCCTTTTAGTGAAAGTGTCCAAAAGAGATGCTACTCCTACAAGGGAATCTTAATCCTAGGTGCAGGTTTCTCAGAATCCACCTGGCCTGGAGATGAAGCTGAAGAGGCAGAATCCCAATGTAATGGGTGACCTTCTGGCAGAGAATCCATATTTGAAGGAAGAGCAAATTTTCTTTGTTTCACAGGAGGAGACTAGTTTTTATCAAAATATTTAAATGCTGAAAATAAACCAATCACCACTAAAAATATAGGGAGAAATATGCTTGGTGTCCTCCTTCCCTTTCCTAGGAGACTCCTATAAAGGTATTGCCACGTGGACAGTCCCTTCCATGGGAAAATATTTCCTAGCAGTGTTTTCAAGAGAAATGTCACCCAGTCCTTCCCTCGTGCCAACAAGAGTGATTCTCTGTCCCAGCAAGAGTAAAGTGACGGCCTGTGTGTCCTTTGTGGTTTCGCACTGAGCACCAGAGGGATCAAGAGAAGAATACAAGTCTGAGGAACAGCTTTTGGCCACAGTTGACTCCCTTCACCAGTGGCTAAGGCACAGAAGCTGGAATAAAACTCCATTAACACGTCTTTTCTTATGGACTGGGGATGAAATGATTTACCAGGACCCACATTCATAGTGCAGCCAAAAGGAGAGCTCCAAAGGCCAGACAAAGAAGAAAAAACTGATGTAACCCAACACCTACAGTAGAAATGAAACGCGTCTCTACAAAAACATCAGAAGTATTAGCCACCTCTTGTGGGAGGAAAAACCAATGGGGAAAAACGGTGAATGAGGTTTAGAAGAAAGTAACTATGAAAAAGCTGTCTTCCCTCCACCAAAAAAGAAAAAACCCTCCTTACAAGGGCCAAAGAAATGATATACACTGCTTTCAGTGGTAGGTAATTTCTAGTGGGGAACTCTTATATTCCCAGCATGTTATGCAGACCGATAGTGGGCCTCTGAAGCACTGAAACACCAGAACTGTCTTGCTGCTGAAGAGTACTGTAAGTTTGGAGCAGTAGCTGCCCTTTATTTCCTACTTTTCTACCCAAGCAGTAGCAGTGACGTGGAAGGTGGCCTAAAGCATTGGAGGCAGGCTGATGAGGGCTGATCCCTTGGCAGGGTATCCCCATATAACTTGGTTTACTGCAGCAATGATCTAACAAAGAACATCAAAATATTATGCTTCATCCACTTATTCTATAGTAGGGAGCAGAGGCTAATCATAACTGTAAGAAGAACCGTGCTTTGTAAGTTAAAACTTGCAAGGAAAATATTGGTTTTCTCTAGATAATAAATTAATACTAATCTTTTATTTTCTTGTGAACCCTCCTCTTCAAAGGCCACCCTGTTTAGTTATCCATAGCCAAGCAATCTTTTCTGTGATTTCCACAATAACTGTAATGTAGATGTCTTTCTATATCACTGTTAAAGTATTCCATAAAGAATGGATGTCCCATCCTGGGCAGCCCGTCGTGGTGTATGTCACATTTATGCTCCCCGCATGGAATGTAGGGCATAAAAGGGATGTATGGACGCAACTACCCAGAACTACTTTTGCAACCAGTTTAAATACTTTTACTGCTAGTTGATTTGAATGTTTTGTTGCCGTCATAGCTGGCGTTGGGCAACTGCGGAACCCACAGTCGTGGGTAACCCCCAATATCTCCCTGCAAATGAGGGTCCCCAAGCAGCAGCCATGGGTTTCTCTGCCTCATCTGTTTATTCCTCATGGACGTCCGCACAGCATGATGTCACTGTGTGATCGCAACCCCCTTCACAGAAGACTACAGGTTACATGTTTGGATATGTCTATGTGGTTGCTAACTGAGTTTTTCTATCTCTTTATTGCAAAGTTGCCATCTGTTTAACTTTTGTCAGAGGTTCACCATTTAACAGCTAA
Organism: Protopterus annectens; assembly: GCF_019279795.1. NCBI lineage: Eukaryota > Metazoa > Chordata > Ceratodontiformes > Protopteridae > Protopterus > Protopterus annectens. Next base: position 881,012,783 of record NC_056729.1, read on the forward strand.
AATAATAAAAGAAAGGCTGTGGAGCAGGGAGGAAATAAATGTAGGCATCTATCTTCCAAGTCAAACATGTAAATTCCCATTTTGTGTGCTGTAATGCTTTTGAATGTGCAATATTTTAAGGATTCGTGCTTATAAACACCTTTTTAAGTGCATCACACTAAAACATCTTTTAATGTAGGTAAAATAATAGATTAATCCCATACCCAGTCAGCCATTTTTCTGGAAACTTTAAAATGTTTGCCTTGAGGGTATATTTCATTACCTGGACTTGTGACTGTAGACATATTATTAGGTGCTGCATAATAAAACGTTTTATTCTGTAGGTAAGTTGTTGATGAAACACTACACCCAGTCAATGTTTTCGATTGTTTTCCATGGTAGGATTGTCTCCTGCCCTCATCATTCTGTTAGATAATTGTTACTACTCCAGGCTCCTCGTGGTCCTGCAGAATGGTGTTAGCAGCAGAGAGGCAAAAAGTGCGACTGCTTACCTGATAGTGTTTTTGTTTCCTGCTACTACCTGTGCGACTGTCCGATCTAGCTGAAAAGCAAGTATTTCTGCTCATTTACCTGTTTTGAACTGTTTAAAGCTGTTTTTCCACCTGCACTTTTAAAGATTGTCCTGTTTGTTGCATTTACCTGTTGAGGCTACACACTCAAGTGCGCTAGCCTGTGTTACATATTTATTGCATTTTTCTGCTGTTTGCTTACAAGAAAAGAAAAAAAAAAAACAAATTATCCTTGTTTCCTGCCTTTCCTGACCTAGAGTAGTCCAAATACAGGCTTTGCTGTATTCTGGACTTTTGGAAAGTTCCTGTGTTGCCCATTTCCTTTCTTGGATAAAAGGAGGCTTCTTTGTTCACCAGTGGGAGTGGGGAGCTTAGAGCAGCCTATCTATCCCTGGAAGAGTGTTCCCAGCTGAAGAATCTGGTAGTCTATTGGCCGTTTTGGGCCAATTTCCAGCTCTTTCAAGTCGCCCTGTATAAAACCTGCTTTAGCGCGGCTTTGCACGATTTTGCGCATAGCGCAGCATGGGGCAGAGCCGCTTAATTTGGTTTAAACCATTCTCGGCTCCACAGTCTGCTCTTCACTATTTCCCTTAGAACTGCTCTAGCTCACAAAATAAACACCCTATTCCTAATCTAAAGCCTGGCACTTGCTCACTAAAGCAATTATATAAGTCAGCACTAAAAATTGAAAGCACTACATCTTCACAAACTCCCCTTGAGCACCTTGTTCCCCATTGGCCCTTTTTTCAATTATAAAGGAGTTCCCTATACTATTCTAGCATGTCCAAAGGTCAGTTGTCAATCACCTCTCCAGTCCAGCTGGTGAATCTGGGAATCTTGAGGCAATGTTATAACTGCCTCATGTACACAGACAACCCTCTCCTCCTTCCAGCAAGTTCCAACATATGTGAGAGATGCAACCATATAGCCAAACTGGTGGCTAAGCTCTCTCAACTCAGTACTGGCGTAACCAGTCAGGAGGAGAAGGTAACCACACACACTACAATTCCAGTCTCACATAGACCTACCACAACAGCAAACCAAACACATAAACACACAAAAACATACTCGGAGGCTCTAAATAAAAATCTGCCTAAGCAGCAGAGACCTCCAAAGCGGACATCCAAACAACCGCCATCCCAAAACAAAACACGTGCAACACATAGTTCACAAAGCCAGTGTGTCGAACAGTCACAGCCCTTAAGGCTAAACAACACACCTGATACACTTGTAATAGGTGATTCTATCATCAGGCACACTGACGTCCCGCTGAACAAGGAGAAGGTCACGGTGAGCTGCCTGTCTGGTACTAGGATCTGCCACATAACACAAGCACTCGGGTCACTCCAAGGCAAGTACAAATATGACTCTGTCATTGTCCATGCTGGTGTGAATGACCTGAGATGTACCTCCCTGGACTACATGAAAAGAGACATAGAGGAGCTCTCTGAGCATGTAGCCCAGGCCGGTATGACCCTGACCTTGAGTAGCATCTTACCCTCACCAAGAATGATGCCACAATATGAAGACAAGATGATCAATTTCAACAATTGGCTTAAGTACTTGTCTCATTCAAAGGGGATCCAGTGCCTGTCAGCCTGGGATGACATGCTCGACAAGCCACGTTGCTTCGCTAGGGACGGCTTGCACCTGTCACCCCTGGGCTTTCAGATATTGGCAAAGGCTCTTGCCACCCCCATAGTGCCTTTTTTAGGCAAAGCTCAAAAGACAAACCCACCTCCATAGGTATCATAAGGGAAAAGAAACTAAGGGTAATGCTACTCAACGCCAGAAGTCTAAACCTCAAGATGCACACACTCGAAACTCCTCAGCATGGAGAACGTCGATATCTGTGTAGTAACAGAAACTTGGTTCAAGGCTCCCAAGAGCACCCCAGCACTACCAGGTTATACCTCATACCATACTTTTTTCGGCCCCAAAACTCTGAGCGAACCACAAAAGGAGGGGGAAGTATCAATATTCGTCAAAGATACCCACACCTCCAGGTTGGTGGCACAGCACAAAGCATCGGAAACTATCCATATGCAACGAACAGTGGGTAAAACTGCCTTCCAGTTTATAGCCTGCTACAGACCACCTTCCCAAACCCAGGAACCCCACTCGACCTTCCTGAGAACACTGGAAAATATGAAGGTCTCCCCAAACACCATTATATTGGGCAACTTCAACTACCCAAACGTGGGTAAAACTGCCTTCCAGTTTATAGCCTGCTACAGACCACCTTCCCAAACCCAGGAACCCCACTCGACCTTCCTGAGAACACTGGAAAATATGAAGGTCTCCCCAAACACCATTATATTGGGCAACTTCAACTACCCAAACATAGACTGGGAGCATTACTCTAGCTCCAACACCCTAGCCCAAAGTTTCCTAGAATTTATAAACTCAAATGCTATGGAACAACTTGTCACCATTCCCACAAAAGGGGAAAACATACTGGACCTGATCATCACCAACATGGGGACTCTATGCTCCAGACCAGAAGTGTATCCCTCACTGATAAGATCAGACCATGAATTAATCTCACTGGATATCCACATCCCGACCCCACCCTCTGCCCAGAAAACCACAGTGAAAAACTTCTCTAAAGCAAACTTCACACTCCTCAAAACCGAGGTGGAATCCTTCAAAGCCTCTGGGCCTGTGGAAAATACGGCCCAAAATGCAGAATCCTTTATAAACGCATTCTATGAACACCTTCAGGAATGCATGGATCATGCAATCCCAAATAAAACCAAGACCCAATCCCCCAAAGGCAGGCGTCCTGTCTGGTGGACCCCAGCCATAAACAAACTGTACAGTAGAAGGAGGAAGCTACTGCATGATAGAGCAAAATCCCTAAAAGGAAAGGCATCTCTGATCAGTATTGGCAAAAAACTATGGGCACTCATAAAATCATCTAAGGCCATAAAGATAATCACAAGGCTTTCTTTAGTTATGTTAGGAACCTGGGTGGAAACTCCCAGATATGCTCAGAGTTGGTCCAAAATGACAAAAAATACACTGAACCCACAGACATTGCCAACATCCTGGCTGACAGGTTCAGCGCAAACCCCCCCCCCCCCAAAAGAGCAATTATCTATCCCAGCAGAGTGCTTGCCCCCCTGACATCTCAGATGCTCAGGTGAGAGCCACCCTCTCCAAAGCAAAAAACACGGCATCAATGGGACCAGATGGTGTCCCGGGCTGTGTCCTACATGAACTCCAAGAAGAGCTGAACCCCAACATAAAGCTACTGTTCAATCTCAGCCTTACTACAGGATATGTACCCAAAGAATGGTGTACAGCAACAGTGGTTCCTCTCCACAAAGGTGGTGCCTTAGCTGATCCTGGAAACTGTCGCCCCATAAGCCTAACTAGCTTGGTCTGCAAAGCTATGGAGAGGATCATCATGGAACTCATAAATAAAGATATTAGGGACCTACAGACACTGGATCCTACCCAGGTTGGCTTTGTTAAGGGCAAATCCTGCCTCTTAAACCTGGTTGATTTCTTTGAAACAGTCACCAAGGCCATTGACGAGGGGAAGGTGGTCCACACAGCCTACCTGGACCTCGCAAAAGCCTTTGATACAATACCCCACTCGGGCATCATAGATAAGCTATCCAGCTTAAATATGAACCCCTATGTCACTAGATGGGTTGCAAACTGGCTCAAGGACAGAACCCACATGGTCAGAATTGCTGGAGCCATGTCATACTCCAAACCAGTTGCAAGTGGCGTCCCACAAGGCTCAGTCCTGGGACCTCTCTTGTTCGGCATATATTTCTGAGGTACAGGCCAACACGGGAGGACTGTGGCTGACCAAGTTCGCAGATGACTGCAAACTGGGCGCCATAATCGACTCTCCAGCTGACACAAGCAGCCTCCAAAAGGGTCTCATAGAAACAGATAACTGGTGCCAGAGCCATGGCCTCAAACTAAATGCCGAAAAGTGTATAGTCATCCCCTTTGGCAAAAACAAAGTGCCCACAAGTTACCACATGTGGTAATCCATTAAGTACGGAAGAAGTAATTCGGGACCTGGGGACCCAAGTTGATAGCAATCTCTCATTTGACAACCACATGGCCAAAGTGGTTAGAAAAACCTTCTATATAGCCCACCTAATCATGAAGGGATTCACATCTAGATCAAGGGAGGTCATTGTGCCTTACTCATCCCTCATCAGGCCCATAATTGAATACAACGCCCCTTTTGGGATGTACCTTACCCGACACCTGCAGCAACTGGAAAGACCCCAAAAGTACCTCACCAAGACGATCAAAGGGCTCATACAGATGCCATATGCTGCCCGGTTAAAGAAACTCCAGCTCTACTCTGTTGTATGCCGCCTGCTTAGAGGCGATCTGTGCCTGACGTATAAAGCCATGTCCAACCCGGAATTAATGGACATGCTGCACCTCAGAAAATCCAAATCCCATCGAGCTACACGCTCGAGGGACTTTAACCTCAGCACTGAAATAAATAGGACATGCTGGAGGGACCGATTCATAACCCAGAGGCTCCCTTCACTCTGGAATAGAATCCTAGTCCAAGTTAGGCAGAGTCCCTCACTGACTCTCTTCAAAAGAAATCTTGACGAGTGGATGGGAGAATCGTAGGTTTACCCTGGGTATCACTTCTGTGTCACTGCTAAACAGAGGCACAGTAAACTAACCTCGAAAAAGGGCATAGTAAAACATTTAAAATGGGTGGCGAAAGCCAAACACACTCTGGCTAGGCTTTACAAATGCCCTAGGGCAGATAGCCTAGTATGAACCTATGAACCTAAGATATACTTAATTACATAATTTATTTAGTTGACATTAGTTTACCAGGAAAGTCTGACTGGATCATTAAGTACTCATTTTCAGCGGAGGCCCAGGAAGAGTAAAAGGCTCAGCAGACGTTATAAAAACAGTCATTCATAATTTACACATGGCTGATATGTAGTTACAGGAGTAAGAGATGATGTAGATTACGTAGTAATACATATATTGCATAGAAATATTCAGTCAGAATCTGACATGGATGATGCTTTATGATAGACCAAACGATACGATATGCAAAAGGGCAGGGAATATGACATGCTCAATAGAATGCGAGGAAAAAGATAAGAATAGAATAGTATTGGTAACGGTGGTCAGGAAGTAGAGGAGAATGAAAGGTAAGGATAAGGAAGTGACCAGGTGAATGAAAGGTAAGGATAAGGAAGTGACCAGGTGAATGAAAGGTAAGGATAAGGAAGTGACCAGGTGAATGAAAGGCAAGGATAAGGAAGTGACAAGGAGAATGAAAGGTAACAGTCTAGGATTTAGAGTAAAATATGTATAAAAACATTTAACTCTATACTTTTACATTTTAGCATGAAAACTTGGTACTTTTCCCCAAAAATGACAACTCACAATAAGGAAAGATGTCTGCACTAGTGGTGACCCAAGTTCAGGAATAGACTTGAACCAGTAATAGGATTAACCAAGGTGCTAGGATGCAGCATCTGATGTCATTCTGTCTTAACAATGGGGAGAATTTAGGGAAACCTGATACCTTGGAAACCTCTTTGGGGAGACCAGCAGGCGTGCAGGATAAATTTGGTAAACACATGCAGGCGGATGATAATGATGTCTTGGTGTCATTACAATCAACAATACCTCAGGTAGGGGCTGTTGCTGATCACCAAGGGAATGACAGTTCCCTTTTGCAACTCCCCTTAGGTTCCCTCACTACAAAGGGCAAAGTATCATGTCCAAGTTACCTGTTAAGGGTCATTTGGATGTCTTGTGGCTGTGCATGTAACTAGACCAGGCAGTACCACTGATGTCTCAGTAGGGTTAAGGGAATAAGTTAATAAAAGAAAAAAATTTAAAAAAAAATGATGCGACTGAATTGTCTTTGACCTGGAAGTTGATGCGTTCATGGAATTACTTGACTCTAGCAACTTGGGAAGAAGAGGAAATAAGTGGAGTTGTAGGAGAATGGCGGCTCTTCACTGAGCATGTGTGAGGACCACAGAACAGACAACAAGGCCAAGCCAGGTATGGAAATAAGGTACATATGGAAAGCTGGTGGGCAAATGCAGAAGTTCAGGAAGTCATCTAAAGAAAGGAGTACAGGAAAAACTGGCGGATAGAAAAAATAGACCAGACTACGAAAGCATACTGCTAGGCTAACAAAAAGGCTAAGACAGTTGTAATAGCAAAGAGCAAGCTGGCAGACAGAGAAAAACTCTATCAGATTGCAAGGCAAATGCTGAAGGACAAGGAAGGTAGAAACCCTTCATAATGAATACCAGCAAATACCTGCTCACCAGTCCACAGGGCATCAAAGGTAGATGGAAGGAGTACTTCTAGCAGTTTTTGAATGAAGAAAACCCCACAGACGTTGTACTGCCCCAGACACAGCCTGTGATGGAGGAAGGGAGGAGAGGAGCCCACCACAGAAGTAAGAACATCACTAAGGAAAATTTAAATCTGGGAAAGTGGCATGCTGAGATGACGTCATGTCGTATGCAATCAAGATGTTGGATGAGTGAGGGGAGAAGTGGTCCTAACAGTTCTCATAGCAGTATGGAGAGAAAGGCGTATCCCAGATGACTGGAGAATAAGCATTCTAGTGTCAGTGTACAAAGGGGATGTTTCAGCTGTAGGCAGTATAGCGGTATCAAACTCCTGTCACACTACCTGAAAGTTCTTGAGTGTTTTTGATAAATGAATACACAGTGTAGTAAGACGAGATGAGCAGTTCAGATTCATATTAGGATGCTGCACAACCAACTCGATGCTTGCAGTGAGACGCATGGTTGAGAAGAAGTTAGAGATAACGGAAGAGTCCAACTGGGCATTTCTAAACCTGGAAAAAGTATATGGCAAGGTGCCAAGAAAGCTGACTTAACAGTCTAGTGATTGGTCAAAGCCCCAGAAACATTAGTAGCTAAGTTCAAGGAACCCATGACACAAGTACAAAAAGTGTTTGGGCTCACAGAGGGGCTCCCAGGGGAGTGGATTTGCAACATGGTTCAGCTGTGATCCCCTTGCTGTTCTTACTGGTGATAAATTACATTAGCAGACAGGGAGGAGAGCTCAGATTAACAAAGCTGCTATATGCAGATGATGTGGAATAACAGTCAGACTGTGAACAAACGCTTCATCAAAGTATAGGGGAATGGAATGCAAAACGCAATGCAGATGAATACAGACAAGACTGTTGTAATGGCAGCCAATGGGTGAAAGCAGAAGAAGCTAAAAATTGAGGTAGGGAAAGTAGTGGTTCAGGTTAACAGCTTCAAGTGATGATATTAAAATGAAGAAAAACCCCTGATTGGTCCAGATGAGCTTACAGCACTTCTGCATCTCAGGAGATTTGTCTTTGGAAAAGCACATGCTGCAAGCTTTGTTTTAGTAGTGTTTACTAGAGTTAAGACTTGTAGAGTTTGTTTGTATTTGGAGCTGAGGAGTGAGTGATCAAGGGATTAGGGAAGACCTTCTTACTAAGATCTTTTTTTAACCATGCTTTTAAGGGCAAAACAATTTACTCAAAAGAAAAAAAAATGTTCTTTTCAGGACAACAGAAAGTTCTTGTGGAAAAAAAATTCAGCCTTCCATCAGGGTGAGCATGGCTGGCCAGGTAAGCTAGAGGTCCCATCAGTAAACAAGTATACATAAGCAGAAGTTTAATAAACCTTGCCTTGTTAGCAGTAATGCATGCAAATACCACCTAACAAGCAAACGGTAAATCTGACAGAATTACTATGAAGAGAGTAGTTGAGCAAAGAAGAAAATCAGAAATCACACTCATTGTGCACCTGTGCAGAAGTCTGGGCCAGTTTAGATCAGGGAGGTGTTACTGAAATAAATATGCAACAGTAAATATAGGAATAAAATAAAGCACAGGCTAGTGTTGGTGATTTGCAAGAAAACATAGGAAAGAGCATGCTGGTTGGGAAGGAACAGGTGACAGGAAGAAGGATCAAGTGTTTTTTCAAAATATTTTTACCTTATTGTGACATTCATGAAATAGCCTCAGTGTTTCTTGTATCAGCTGGCAGTGCATCATACAGTTTAGGGATGCACATTAAAGAACTAAACCAGACGAAGTAGAGAGTGAACTGGAAGCCTGAAGAATAAAAAAAAAAAAACATTTGTGACCTAAAATTATAGGGTGGAAGTCGAAATGGAGTTTTGAGGCTAGTTCGGGTTAAATATTGAGGCAGATAATTTTGTGGACGAGGCAGAGTAGAGTGAATGACACCTAAATTCACTTTTGTCTCCATCCCTTCTCCTTTTACATAATTTCATAATAAACATATTAATACTGTCAACATTTTCATATATGTCAGTGTTCATCTTGATTCATCACTCTCTGACAGTGCATATAAACCATCTCCGCAGCAATACAGATCAGTCCTTGTGTACAGCTGTATCCCACATTATTAAGAATACGAAAGTACAGGGAAAAGCATTATTCAGACTGAATCAAAATATAGCATTATTCTTTTCAATTACACATCCACAAACCTTCAAGGTTTTTTAACCAGATCAATAAATTATTTAATGTTATGTAGTCCAAGTCAGTTACCCAGACCACCTTTAATACAATAGAAAACTGGCTTTCTGAACATCGTCTGATCCTAAATCCCAAAAAAACTAATGCTGTTATTTTCACCAACACGTAGGTCTACCGCTTTCACCTTTACCATAAAATCAAATGATGGCACAATAATCTCCCCTGACCCATCTACAAAACGATTAGGTGTCATCATAGACAATAATCTAAAATTTGACCTACATGTTAACCAAACTATCAAAACCATCAATAAAAAACTAGGGTCACTTTACAGAATAAAAGCCTTCCTAACCCCTCCAGCTAAAATTGACATAGGTCGCGCTCACCTTCTTTCAACCCTTCTGTATGCATCCCCTCTACTCTTGAATTTAAACAAGACTGTCCTTAACAAACTCTCAATTTGCTACAACCACATTGCCAGGTTTGCCACTGGGCTGCCTTTTAGGACACATCATTGCATCAATCCAAATCCGCTTGGGTGGCTTGAACTACCCAGCCTAATCCAGTATAACCAACTGATTATGGCCTATAAAATTCTCTATAATCCGGATAATACTCCTGCACTTAAAAATATTATCACCCCCTATAACAATCCTAGACCGCTTCGATCCTCTAACAAACTACTAATTCAGACTAGCAAAATTAATAACACAGCCGGTGATTCTCTCTTTGCAAACTCTGTAAGTAGATCCTGGAACTCTCTTCCAGCTGATATTACCTTACTTTCCACCTTAGGTCAATTTAAAACTAGACTCAGACAACATTTGTCACTTAACTGACTATGTCAATGTATCAAGCCTGGCTAACTCTCTCTGGAATGTGTAAAAATCTGTTAACCAGTTTACTGTGTAATTTAATATAATCCTGACTTGTGCTCAGGATTAACTGTAACCTGTGGAACTTTACTTATGTAATCTCTGTAAATAGTCTGTTTGTAATATGTAATGCTAGTATTATGTAATGCTGTATCTGCTTACCCTTGGAGCTTTCCTCCCCGGGCCTCCGTTGAAAATGGACATGCATCCAGTCGGACAATCCCGGTCAACAAATGTAAAATAAAAATAAATAAAATAAACATTCTTACCCGTGGGTTCGGAGCCGAATGTCGGCTTCGACTCGGCCAAACTTTTCTAGCTCGAAGTCTTTCTATTGGCTGGGCTAAGAAGGTATCCCATGCTGCATTGCTCTATATCCCCAGATCTCGTTTGCCGCTCGTGTAGCTCGGACGTGGTCTTGCTCTTGGCTGTGGCTAAGTACCCATTTTTCTTCTTCTTGAGAGAATTTATTACAAACAAAAAGCTATTTTAATAGCCATTGCTCTTTTGGTGTTATTTGTGAAATTTTTTGTAGTGTGTGTGTGTGTGTGTGTGTGTGTGTGTGTGTGTGTGTGTGTGTGTGTGTGTGTGTGTGTGTGTGTGTGTGTGTGTGTGTGTGTGATTGTTCTGTGGTATCCCACTAGCTGTTCCAACTGGCTAGGCCCGTTTCAGTTAGAGGACCTAGTCTGTCCCCTTGCTTCCCTGTGTTCCAACTTTCCAGCCTAAAACCGTTTTAGTTAGAGGTTTTAGTCTTAATCCTCTATTGTGAGTGTGTCAGAGGATAGTTAGTTAGTATTTTGTTAGTGGTAGTTTTTTCCCACGCTAAGTGTGGTGTTAGTCTGTGGCTGTTTTTTCTAGTCAGTGCTGTTCCTTTGATTTTTGGCCTTGGTGATTGTTGTTAATCCTTTATAATGTCTAAAAGATTCAAAGGAGCATAAGCCCTCGGGCTTCAAGAAATGCTCAAAGTGTGGCTATAAAATGTCCATTACCGATGGGCATTCTGTATGTGTATATTGTCTGGGAGCAATCCATCTGCAAGAGTCTTCCAGCTTCTGTCATGCGTTTAGTCCCAGGGTGCTTCAGGAAAGAAAGAATAAGTTAATTCTAAAGGGACTGCTGAAACCTTCCTTCGAAGAGGGTCTGGAATCTGCTTCCCGCTCCAAAGCTAAAGCCACTAAATCGAAAAAGAGGTCTCCGGCTCCTTCAGTCTCCTGGGAGCCACTGGAGAAAGTAGCTAAAACAGCTTCGACATCCTCGGCTCCACTGTCTTCGGGGCCGCAGGGAGCATCAGTTGTGATGGAACTGGCGTCGGCTCCAGTTATATTGGAACCGATTCGGAGACGATCGCCCAGTATTAGGCAAGTATCACCTGAGAGGAGATCTCGATCTCTCTCCCTGTCTTCCAAATCCTCCAGGACATTATCGGATGTGGATGTCGATAGAGTGGTGCAGAGACTCCTTCAGTCACTGGTCTTGGTGAAATTTTTCTCTGCTCCATCCCAGTCGGCTCAGGAGCCCATCCTGCAATCTACTTCGATTCTTCCTCCTCAGAGCGCATCCCAGCTTTCGGAGCCGAAGTGCTCAGCTCCACTTGATGTTTCCAGGTCGGTTCCGATGGCCCTCCTGCCTTATCGGTGCCGACGTCCGCTCCAACCCTGTCAGTGTCATCCACGGGTTTCAGGACTGGATTCTTCAGTCTGACCCGAGGGAGAGGCTTCGGGACATCCTTCGGTTCCTAGTCTCCCTCTCGGTGCTTCCCGGGGAAGTCAGACTCCTGTCGTGGCTTCGGAGGCTGGTTGCTCTTCGGACTCGGGGGGGACCGACCTTTGAGGCCATGCGGAGTGCACTGGCCAGATCATCAGCGACATCATGCGGGTCGGTCATTCTGTCCCCTACCACTCCAGTGAGGATCTCTGATCACCACCTATCTTTAGACAGCGGAGCCCCAAGACCTCAGGGTACCCCCATGAGCGGTCCCCAAGTTTCTGAGGGCCCCTCAGAGTGCTTGCCTGAGGAGCCCCCCAGAAAGAAAACGTGCAAGAGGAAGCACATAGACTCCCAGGATGAGTCTCATACCTCAGATACTGACCTTGAGAAATCGGAGGGGTCCCCCAATCCTCTGAGGATGTTTCTTTCTCTGACATCCTAGAGATATTGAAACAAAGAGGTGACTGACTGTCCAAGCTCCCCTCCGAGGAGGAGTCGGTTTTCCTGAAGGCCTTCGGTGCTCAGCCCTCCGCCTCCTGGGTGTCTCCACCCTTCAAGCTCCTGCATTTGATTTGTCGAAAGGTGTGGGAGAACCCTGACTCTGTGGAACCAGTCCCCAGGAGACCCAATACATTTCTATCTGCTCCCCCGGGTAAGGAATTTCTATCCAAGGGAGTCCCTGTGGATGCCATGGTGGTGGCAGCGGCCACTCAGAAGGAAGTAGCCGAGACTTCTTCCACCGTCCATCCTCCTAATAAGGAGTCCAGGACCATGGACGGGTATGGAAAGCGTACCCTTTCTTCTGCGACCTTTACCTTACCGTCGCTGAATTACTTATCTCACTTTATACTGCTCCAGAGAGATCTTTTCAAGGAGCTTGGAGATGCTCTCACGGGTAATGTTTCTGAGGCGGTGACCCAGGCAGTTAATGCCCAGATGTCTGCCCTCAATTCCTTCGTTAACTCCTCCATGAGGCTGATTTCATATGGAGCCAAGGGAGCGAGTAGGGCAGCAAGCTCAGGAGCTGCCCTTAGGAGGCAGGCCTGGATGTGCCTTTGTCATTTCGCGGAGGCCTTCAAGTCTTCATTCACTGCCCATTTTGATGGTTCCTCCTTGTTTGGAACCAACTGCAACAACTGAAAGGAGCATTTTGCAAAACCCAAACCAAAGTCAAACACAAATTTAGCAAAACGCTAATAAACCACACGCCAGTATAGTAGCAAAGGAAGTCAGCTGCATCAACGTGTTAATCCAGTAAAAGATTTATTTTGAATGACAAAACAAAGAGTTAAGCGCTTTCACTCGTAGTACACGAGCTTCATCAGAACTAAAAGCAAATTCAGCTGTGACTTTTTAAATATAAAATGGCGCCAAAAAATCACTTGCCTTAAAGCTGTAAGTGCATAATATCTGATGATATGTGTATATACATAAATTGTATACATAAATTATACAAATCTGTAAAAAAACATAACATAAAATGCATAGTTATAATAAATAAAATGAATGCTTAATGTTGTGTATTAAAATAGTAAAAATTGTAAAAATTATTAATCATATTCAATTTTTCAACATTTGGCCTATTTGGATACACTAGTCACCTATGATGGGACCAAATTTAAATCAAGAATACACAGGAAGGCCACTTATACCAACTCCTATTTAGATTATAGTAGCAATCATCCAAAACAGCTCAAACACAATATTTATAAAGGTCAACTGGTCTGTGCACTCAGAATGACATCTGAATATTTGGACATGATTGAAGAGGTCAATTTTATTACCAGCTTGTTTCGAGAAAGAGGGTATGAAGAGAAAATGATGTTGGATATAAGCAAATACGTAATAGGAGAGTGGGGAAAAAATACACCCCTATACTTGGGCTTTGTAGTGATAACTACTGTGAATGTAGTTACTTACGAGCAAAACATGACAGAAGAAAAGTGTATTCAGAAATATAATAGAGCATGTATTATTGAGTATGGCCCGCATTCACATGCAGTGAAACTAATAATGGATAGGAATTGGAACCTATTTTTTAGTGAGCCTGATATTATAAACATTCTTGGAAATAAACCTAGTTATGTATACAAAATGGGTAGAAATCTGAAATGTCTGTTTGAAAGTGGTATTAAGATCAGACAAGGGAATGATTTACACACTAAGAAGTGTGGTGCATGTAATCAATGTAGGGACATTCTGGAAGATACAAGTATCATCTTGGATAATATTAATAAAACTATTGTCAGATTCAAGAATGGAAACTGTCGCACTAGCATGCTAATATATATGGCAAAATGTATGTGCTGCCCTGCATACTACATTGGGAGAACACAAAGACAGTTTAAAAAAAGAATTTATGCTCATGGATATAGTATTAGAACAAAAGATACAAAGAATGCTTTATACAGGCACATTAATAAAAGTGGTAAAGAACATTATTTTAAGTTTGCTATTGTAGATATTATTAAAGTAGACCCAAGGGGTGGTAATATAAAGAATTTGTTGGCTTACAAAGAATACTGGTGGCAGTTATACACTGATGCTATGACTCCACCAGGTATTAATGACTATATATCTGTTAAACCTGTGTTAATGTTGAAAAATTGAATATGATTAATAATTTTTACAATTTTTACTATTTTAATACACAACATTAAGCATTCATTTTATTTATTATAACTATGCATTTTATGTTATGTTTTTTACAGATTTGTATAATTTATGTATACAATTTATGTATATACACATATCAGATATTATGCACTTACAGCTTTAAGGCAAGTGATTTTTTGGCGCCATTTTATATTTAAAAAGTCACATCTGAATTTGCTTTTTGTTCTGATGAAGCTCGTGTACTACGAGTGAAAGCGCTTAACTCTTTGTTTTGTCATTCAAAATAAATCTTTTACTGGATTAACACGTTGATGCAGCTGACTTCCTTTGCTACTATACTGGCGTGTGGTTTATTAGCGTTTTGCTAAATTTGTGTTTGACTCTTGTTTGGAACCAAGGTGAAAGACACCCTCACCAGGTGCGAGCAGGAGGGAAAAACTCTGTCTGCTGTAGGGGGTCCGTTTTTCCCTTCCCTCTAGGCCTTACCCCAAGGGCCAGAGGGGCGGAAAAATGTGGTTCAAGAAATCACAGAAGTTTTTTCCCGTGCACAAGGTGAGCCCCCCTCCAGAGATAGAGGAGGGGGGGTTATTCAGGAAGACGCCACCCTAGAGGTAGAGGAGGCCCCCGTAATTCAGGAGACCGTGATTCCTTTCACTGTTCTCCCTACTGTTGCTCCTGATGGGAGGCCCGACTGTGTGTTTCCGGAGCTAGTCGGGGGTCGAATATCGTTATACCCAGAGGCCTGGCAAGACATCACCCAGGACCAATGGGTTTTAAGAATAATTTCCGGAGGTTATGTCATGCCCTTTTCATCAGACTCCCCTTCAGTCAGGAAAATCCCAGATGTTCCACCCAGTCAAAGGGATTACACAGCCTTAGAAGTTTCAAAGCTGCTAGAAAAAGGAGCCATCCAGCATGTCCCCTCAGACCAGATCGGATTACTGACTTACTCAAGATTCTTTTTGGTGCCGAAAAGAGCAGGGGACCTGAGACCCATATTAGATCTCAGCCGTTTGAACAACCATGTACAAAAGTCGAAGTTCTGAATGGTCACATTACAGTCTATTCTCCCATTGTTGGGAAAAGAAGTATGGATGTGCTCCTTCGACCTCAAGGATGCTTACTACCATATCAAAATGGACAGGGCATCCAGGAGTCCCCTACGCTTCCGGCTGGGAGCCAGTCATTTTCAGTTTCGAGCCCTGCCCTTTGGTCTCACCACAGCCCCCAGGGTGTTCACCAAATGCATGGCAGTGGTGACTGCTCACTTGAGACGTCAAGGATTCCAGGTGTTTCCTTATCTGGACGACTGGCTCCTCACTGTTACCACCATGCATCTACTAATTCAGACCAGGGACGCCACCATAACTCAGTGTCAACAATTGGGCATAACATTGAACTGGGAAAAATCTGCCTTGCCCTCACAGCATGTCACCTTAATAGTTGCAGAGTTAGATATTGTCCTCATGTGGGCGTTTCTACCACAGGAAAGAATCAGAGTTCTACAACAATAAGTTCACGCCCTCCTTCCTCTAAGAAGAGCGAAGGCAAGATTGGTTCTCCAACTCCTGGGGACTATGTCTGCGACAATTATGTTAGTCCCTCTAGCAAAGTTACATATGAGACTCCTTCAGTGGCATCTCTTTGCCCAGTGGTCTCTCCAAAGGCTTCCACTTTCTCACCCCATTCTTCTCACAGACAGGTGCAAACAGGATCTCAGTTGGTGGCTTTACACCAGCAATCTGGACACGGGAAAACCCTTCGTTATGCCGCTCCCGATTGCCACAGTGACCACGGATGCCTCCCAGATGGGGTGGGGGGGCATTATCTTGGCAGGACAGTCCAAGGCATGTGGTAAGAGCATGAGATACATTTGCATATCAATGTCTTGGAGATGAGAGCTGTGCTCCTTGCGTTGCAGGCACTTCAGAGCTTTCTCCCTCTCGGGACTATTGCAATCCACTTGGACAATGTCAGTGGTGTGGTATCTGAACAAACAGGGAGGAACCAAGTCATATCTCCTGTGCAGAGAGGCCATGCGAGTGTGGCAGTGGGCAGTGTCTTTCCAACGTTTTCTGGTGGCAACGCACATTCCGGGGGAAGTCCAACGTGATCGCAGACAGGCTAAGCAGAGCTATTCTGATGCCTTACAAGTGGTCCCTGAACAGTCGAGTTGCAGAACGAATCTTCCGCAGATGGGGTCAGCCTTGCTGCGACCTTTTTGCCAGCCCCCTCAATGCCAAATGCAGCAGCTACTTCACGTTGATCCCCCTCTGGGGGAGTCACCCAGGGACGCTGTAGTCCACGATTGGCCCTCCGGTCTTATACCTTTCCTCCGGTCCCCTTGCTGTCAAACGTTATTCAGAAAGCGCAATCCTTGGGAAGCAGAATGATTCTGATTGTCCCACACTGGCCTTGTCAGGTTTGGTTCCCCTTTCTCCATCCCTACCTCGTGGATGCCCCTTGGATTCTGGACCCACAACCAGACTTATTGACACACATGTCAGGGCAACTCCATACCTCTCTGCAGACCCACCGGTTGACGGCCTGGCTACTCTTCTTCTGTCATTAGTTAGGTGTCATCATTTCTCGCCGGAGGTAGTTCATATCTTATCTTCCTCTCATAAGCCCTCTACCAGAAAGATTTATTCCAGCAAATGGAAGAGATTTTCAATCTGGGCTCATACCCAAGGGATTGACCCTTACGCGGCTCCGATTTCATCTGTTTTGGAGTTCTTGTCTATGCTTTTTCACCAGGGCTCAGCGTCAGCCACTATAAAAGTCCAATTGGCGGTGATTTCTAACTTTCATGTCGCTAATGAGCCTAGTCTGATGGCTCACAGACACTGTAAAGCTTTCCTGAAGGGCACTCTGTTGCTCCGTCCTCCAGTGTCGGAACCTATCATGCCTTGGGATTTAAACTTTGTTTTACAGGCTCTTACTTCATCACCTTTTGAACCTGCAGCTACTTGTGGTTTAAAATTCTTGACCTGGAAGACTATTTTTTTAGTAGCCATCAAATTAGCCAGACGAGTTTCAGAGATTCAAGCAATAACAATAAAACCCCCATACTTGATTTTTCATAAGGACAGGGTTTCTCTTAGGCCGAACCCTTCCTTTCTTCCCAAAGTGGCGTCTATCAGTAATCTTAATCAATCTATTGAGTTGCCAGTGTTTTTTCCCCAGTTCTCAAACAAGGCAAAATTTAAATTTCATCAGTTGGAGATGTACACAGACAATTATATTTTTTCACAGACAATTATATTTTTATCTGCACAGAACCAAAGACCTCAGAAAATCTGATCAGTTGTTTGTTTCCTTTTCGGAAAACAAAATTGGGTCTTCTGTCTCCAAAGTCACGCTGTCCAGGTGGATCTCCAATTGCATTTCTTTCATTTATTCCTCAGGGGGTAAAAATCTACCGTTCCCCATGAAGGCTTACTTTACTAGGTCTGTATCTACATCTACAGCCTAAGTCTGTATCTACATCTACAACCTATCAGGCCAGATTGTCTATGGATGATATTTGTGCTGCGGCTACTTGGGCATCTCCTCACACCTTTGTTGCTCATTACAAGTTGGATGTGGTGTCTAGTGGCAGGACTTCCTTTGGTTCCACAGTGCTCAGGAGTATTTTCCACTGAGCCTCCCAGGATTTAGGTGCTTGGGACGCTGTCCCACGGATAAGAATGTAGGTGAGATTGGACTACATAACATCAGGACGTTATGTACTCACCATAATGTTCAATGTATGTAGTACATCTCGCGTCATGCTTACCCTCCCTCCTTACCTCTTCCTGGAGGATATGGAGGTTAGGTCTGGTTTCAGAGCTCCCTTCATTCTAGGTTTGTTCTTCCTTTCCTTGGGTGCTATGCATGGAGAATGAGTGCTGGTATTCGCAGCAAACTAGATCTGGGGATATAGAGCAATGCAGCATGGGATACCTTCTTAGCCCAGCCAATAGAAAGACTTTGAGCTAGAAAAGTTTGGCCGAGTCGGAGCCGACATTTGGCGCCGAACCCACGGGTAAGAATGTGAGGCGAGATGGACTACATACATCGAATGTTATGGTGAGTACATAACTTCCTGTTTTATTTATTTAGTCAAGTTTGATGACCGAAGTAGTCCACTAGACCTGGGAGAGCCTGTTTTCAGTGGAGGCCCGGGGAGAAAAGCTCCATAGACATTGACAATTTTACAAGTTATAAATGCAGACCTAGACAATTTTTCAATACAATAAAAAAATAAAGCTGTACAACAATGGTCACATGCAACTGATGAAAATCATTAGTTAAAAAGAAAGCATATAATTCATACTACAGTCTAAGTAATTTTTACAAAGTATACACATTATACAGAGGTTATGTACTTTTTTTTTTTAGGATTCAGTCTGGTATGTTTTCCTGCAAGTGCAGCAGTGCACGGCTTAAAGAAACAGTAATCCAAAAATACAAAAGCCAGCACAAAAGGTGTATAAGGTGTAACTTTTAATAAAAAGTTAACACATACAGACCGGTTTCGGCATACATAAAAAGCTTTCCTCAGTGTAACTGAACAAAAAAACAAGCACTCCTTATATACACACCCATGTGTAATAAAGATCATTCATTGGCTGCTCACAATTGCTCCAGGGGGAATCAAACCCCCTAGTTTAATTATCCATCTTTTTTCTTTATTGTTAAGTATATTGTGCCAACCAATTTTATTAGTTCTGTCCCCCTTGATGATATCAATAACCGTGAATCTAAATGATGCTGAATGATGAACAACCACATGTTTGTATAGTGCATTAGTAAGCTTTTTCGATTTGATGTCACTCGTGTGCTAACTAATCCTGAACTTCACGGGTCTGGACGTCTGGCCCACATAAAAGGCCGAACATGTACAAGTGGCTAAATATGACACAATCAGACGAGCAATTAGCAAAAAATTTAATGTCATAAATAAGACTAGTATTGCGACCAATGAAAGTTTTTTTCTGGTTGAGCCTATTACAATGCACACACTGGCCACAACTATAACAACCCTGAAGGACATCTCCCATTAAGGTAGATTGTTGAGGGGGGGGCAAACATCTGGCTTGCCACCTTAAAATGATTAAAGTGGGATGCCAAAGACCCACCCCTCCTAAAACCAAAATGACATTTATCTCCAAGGAGTGTCCTAATCTTCTCATCTGCTTGTAAGATGTTCCAGTTCTGTTGTACGACCTCACAAAAAAAACACTGGTGTTACGACCATAGGTGGTTATCATTCTGATGGGAACTGGTTTCAGAGGTAGATTCATCTTTATATTGTAATAGCTCCTGTCTGTCCATACCACTCTCCTCCCTACATGCCATAGTGATCACTCCAGATTTGTATCCTTAAATCTCCTAACCATATCTCTCTTATGATGATTGTGTTAATCCCTATCAGAATAAATGCGTTTTATTCTCATAAACTGAGACTTGGGTATGTTCTGGATGACATGTGGCGGATGATTGCTGCTGGCATGGAGGAGGGAGTGTATTCAGGAAATTTGCGGAACACCTGCATCTCCAAAAACCCATCAATGTTTTTGGTTATAAGAACATCCAAAAAAGTGACACAATTTGGATCTTGTGTGCAGGTAAACTCAGTACCCCATTTATTCCTATTTATGTATTCCACAAATTCCTGTAAATACTCCAAATCCCCTCTCCATACCAGCCAACAGTCATCCAAGTAACTGTAAGTAAGCTCCATGGTTATTGATATCATCAAGGGGGGCAGAACTAATAAAATTGGTTGGCACAATGTACTTAACACTAAAGAAAAAAGATGGATAATTGAATGAGCAATTGTGAGCAGCCAATGAATGATCTTTATTACACATGGGTGTGTATATAATGAGTGCTTGTTTTTTTGTTCAGTTACACTGAAGAAGGCTTTTTATGTATGCCGAAAACGGTCTGTGTGTAACTTTTTATTAAAAGTTGCACCTTTTGTGCTGGCTTTTGTATTTTTGGATTTTTTTAGGATTCAAAGTTAGAGTTTTGAAGAGAGAGAGGAAAAAAGTAAAGGAGTGGGCTGTAGGAAGAGTTACAAGTGGCAGAGTGTAAGAGGAAGTTGATGTAAAAATTAAAAGAGCACTGTAGTAGCTAGTTAAAGTTTGTAGTGCTTTGGAGATGGTATTCAGGAGTTAGGTAGTAGGGAAACGGGAACAGTACCACTTTGAAACTAGGTGTGATTGGAAAAGTGATTTGAAGTTAGTGCCTTTGAATATTTCGAAGGAAGGCAGGAAGTGAATTCCAGAGATTAGCTAAGGCGCAGGATAATAGTAGGTGGTAAGGGGGTCAAAGAGGTTTATATACATTTTTAGAAGAATATGATTTTCTGATCAAAGTGGGCCATTGGGAATGTAGGGGGTAAGGGAGGTGGACAGAGAGGGACAGTTAGAAGGTTTGAATATAAGCTTTTGGGCAGTCGTAAGTTTAAGGAATTTGAGGTAGTTAGGAAGTTCAAGCCATTGCAGAGAGTGGAGAGAGAGGCAGTGCTGAGATGAATTTCTGGAGTTGCTGGCAAATTTGGAGATTTTATTATAACAGGTTTCCAGTTTGGCCTGTAAGCCAAGGTGAAGATTAATGAATAGGAGAGCACCATACATAGGAGAGGGTAAGGAGGTAAGTAGAGGTAAAGGGTTTGTCTGGTGGAAGGAGTAAGGTACTGATTGTGTCTATACAGGAAGTCTAGTTTTTGGTGTTTTTTTTTTTTTTTTTTTATGTTGGTTTGGATATGGATGTCATATTTTAGATTTTCATCAATTATGACACCTGACAGATTGGTATGTGATACTATTTCTATCGGGATGTTCTGAGCAGTTACTGTAAAAGAGTTTTTCTCTATACTGATGTTTTTGGATGGGAAGAAAATCATTAGCTTTGTATTATTGGCATTTAAGGCGAGGTGCTTACTAGGCTAACTGAGTTTTGAGAAGAAGGTCAGAGGAGGTGTCTGCTGAATAGATGACGGTCGAGTCGCCAGCATATTGGATTAGTGTGGTATTAGAGACAGACTGGTTGAAGTTATTAATGAAAATGTTAGAGGAGGGGGCCGAAGACTGAACCCTGCGGAACACCGGTAGGGGTGTGTAGAAAGGAAGAGAATGAGCTTTTCCATTTCACAGCTTGCTGTCTTTTGGAGAAGTAGCTAGTGTACCAGGCATTAGTGGGAGGGGTGAGGTTGAGAGAGGAGAGTTGGGATAGGAGCAAGGGGTGGGAAACAGTATCAAATGCTTTAGAGAGGTCAAGGAACAGAGTAGAAACAATTTTTCCAGAGTCGTGTGCTAGATTAATAGAGTCTAGAAAGGAGAGGAGGACAGTGATTGTACTATGCCCGGGATGGAAACCATGTTGTGTTAGAGTTAGTAGGTTGTTTTGGGTCAGATAAGACATCATTTGGAATTGAGCACATTTCTCCATGACTTTTGATAGTGGGAAAAGGATGGCTATGGGCTGAAAATTAGATGTCAGTTTTTGCCCCCTTTATGGAGTGGAATGAAAAAATTATGTCTCCAGAGTGAGGAGGCGTATGATTCTTGGATGGATCTGTTTTATTATGATGGAGATGGGATAGGCAATGCTGTCTGCAGACAGTTTGAGGAAGGCTGCGGGTAAGTTATCTGGGGCAGGGGAGCATGGTTTGAGTTGAAGGAGAAGTTTTTTATTTTGTTTATAGAAACAGGACAGAGGTTAAAAGTAGGGGTAGGGGCAATAAGATTGGGTGGGGAGATGAAGAGTAGTGAGAGAAGCTAGTAGTGAGTTTAGCCATGGATTCTATGAAGAAGGGATTGAAAAGAGAGGCTGTTTCTAGATTAGTGTAATTTAGGTTTGGAGCTGGGTTATACTTATTGCTAGGTTGGAGGAGGGAGGAGATACAGTTACAGAATTTTCTAGGGTTGGATACGTGTTCAGACTGAAGCTTGGTATAGTATGATTTACGGTTCATAGGTGTGTAGTAGATTAATGGCCCTGGAGCCTTTACAAGCCTAGCCCATAGAAATGGCCTGGCATTGTACCGCCCAGTGTTGGTTCCCAGTGCCTCTATTAAGTAGAGACACTGGTGTGATCCCTGGGGTGAACTTTCTATTTCCCATCCAGTCATCAAGATCTCTCTTTCTTTAAGAGGGCCAGTGAGGTGCTCTGTTTGTCATGTATGGGAAGTCTATTCCAGAGCATGGGTAGTCTCTGGGTTATGAACCTGTCCCTCCAGCGTTTTCTGTTGATTGTGGTAATGAGGATGAGGTCTTTGGAGCGTTTGGTGCAGAGGAATTGGAATTTCTTCAGATGTAGCATTTCTAATAGAGCTAGGTCAGACATGGCTTTGTAAGTCAGGCAGAGCTTGCCTCTTAGACTATATGAGACAGAGAGAATAGCTGGAGTATTTTGAGTCTGTCCATGTAGGACATACATTTAAGGCCTAGGATCCTCTCCATGAGGTACTTTTGTGGCCTTTCCAGCTGTTGCATGTGTCTAGTGACGTACATTTCAAATGGGGCATTATACTCTGATTGGCCTAATGAGGGAAGAGTAGAGAGAGATGACCTCTTTTTTTCCTGGATGCAAAACCCTTGGTAATGAGATATGTCACAGGACCTTCTGACCACAGGTCAATGTGGTGGTCGAAGGAGAGTTTGCTGTCAACCTGTGTCCCCAGATATCTTGTAATGCCCTCGGTGTTCAGTGGACTCCCATCAATTTGGTAATGTGGTAATTAGTGGGAACTGAGTTTTTCCCAAAGGGGGATGATGACTCATTTTTTGGCATTAAGCTTAAGGCCTTGGTTTCGACACCAGTCATTGGTCTCGGTGAGGCCTTTCTGTAGGATGTCTACATCACTTGGGGAGTTTAATAATGGCTTGCAGTCTGTGAACTTGGTCAGCCAGAGTACGTAGATGCCAAACAGGAGAGGACCCAGGACCAATCCCTGTGGGACTCAACTCGTAACTGGTCAGCAGTCTGACTTGGATTCCGCTACTTTCACATTGTGGGTTCTATCTGTGAGCCAGTTGGCAACCCACCTAATGATATAGGGGTTGATGCCTAGTTTGGTGAGTTTATCAATAATTCCTGAGTAGGGAATGGTATCAAAGGCCTTGGCCAGATTGAGGTAGGCTGTATGAACTGCCTTGCCCAAAGTTAACCAGGTTGAGCAGGCATGATTTACCCTTCACAAAACCAAATTGCATGGTATCTAGAGTATGGAGATTCCCTATATCCTTGTTAATTAGGTCCATGATGATGCGCTCCATAGCCTTACATATCAGACTTGTCAGGGTAAGTGGGCGATAATTCCCATGATCTGTAGTTGCTCCCCCTTTATGGAGAGGGATGACTGTAGGAGTGCGTCATTCGGTAAGGATAAAGCCAGAGGTGATGCAGTAATTGAACAGGGCACACAGTTGTGGTGTAAGTTCACTTTGTAGCTCATGTAGAACACATCAGGGATAGTCTGGTCCCAAGAAGCTGTAGTCTTGGCCTTGGACAATGCAGCTTTATCCTGTGCTGCAGTAATGCTGGGTGCCTGGCATTCCTCCAGTATTGTGATTAGTCCTTGGGGGGGGGGGGTAAAGTTGGCACTGAATCTGTCGGCCAGTATGTTGGCAATATTTGTTGGCTCAGTATAGGAGGTACCATTATGCAGTAACTCAGAGCAAACCTGGGTATTGCCGTGTAGATTCTTGATATAACTGTAGTAGGCTTTGTGGTTGTTTTTAGTGTCTGCTGTAATTCTGCCTTCATAACTGGCTTTAGAGGTTTTGACGAGGGATCTCATACTTTTTGTTGAGGCTAATAAGGGAGTGTTTCCAGTCTTGGGATTTCACCTCTGCAACAGTTTCATGTTAAGTTGTCCAATCTCACCTTCATTTTTGCTGGATGGGTTTGGAGCCGATCCTCTGCTCTGATTCAGCCATTTACTATAGCTCGAGAGCTCTTTACTGGCTTGAGGCTACCCCTTATCCCAGAATGCCCAGCATCAGCTACCCAGATCTCGTTTGCCGCTTTAGCTCCTGGCTCAGGCTTAGTATAACTTTTTTCTCTATTAAATTCAAATAATTTGCTTAAAAATTAGATATATTTTATCCCTCTTATAACAGTTTGTAAGTTTATTTTATTGTAAACCCCTTATCTCGTCTGTGGTGTTTTTTTGTGCTGTGTTGGCCATCGCCCCTTAGTCGCTAGGCCTTCTGTTTTTCCCTGCTGAACTCGTTTAATATAGAGAGTCCCCCCAAGGACAGCTATTTAAGTTAGAGGCTCTCCTTTAAGGTCTTTATTAATATAATTTTTAGTTTACTGTTGTACTGTCTTTTTTGGTAAAATGTCTAAGGAAGTTAAAACCTGAGGTTTTAAAAAGTGTGACTCATGCTGTCAAAAGATGTCTCAGACAGATGGACACACTAGTTGTGTTTACTGCTTGGGGGCTTTGCACCTGCAGGACTCTTGTTCTATTTGTCATGCCTTTAGTCCAGGGGTCCTGCAGGAGCGGAAAAACAAGCTTATCCTCCGTGGATTGTTAAAACGGGATTCTCCGGCTAAAACATCTCAGCCAGGGAAACCTTTGAAACAAGTCAAGACGTCTGCTCCATGTTCAGAACCGACCTGTGAGCTTGACAAGCCAAGTGTGTCGGTGCCCTCTGGCACCGACAAGACTATTCCTCAGTCGGCTCCAACTGTTACTTCGGAGCTGTCTCGGAGCCATAAACAAGCTAGGTCTCCTTCACTGGAGCTGATTTGCTCAGTGCCACAATCACCCTTACTTGAAAGCAAGACCAGTCATCGCTCATCTTCCCACTCCTCTCGATCCTCGAGGTTATCGGATCAGGATGTGGAGAGAGTGGTCAATAGGTTGCTGAAGTCACAGGTCCTTGCTAAAATGCTTCGAGCCCACATCAACAGGCTTCGGCTCCATCTGCTTCAATTTTGATTCCTCCTCCGACTATGCTTAGTTCGGAGCAGGAGTCCATGGATGCTCCAATAGTGGTTCCTTCGGCTCCAATGACATCCTCTTCGGCTCCGATTACCTCGGTTCTTCCTCCCATTGAGGTATCTGGGCTCCGAAGTGCTCTCGTCAGCTACGAGGGGGGATGTGGCATCGGACCCTTGTCCATCCCCGCTCTCCCTCTCGGAGCGTCGGCTCAGTTGAGCTCTGCTCCCACATCGACCTTGGAGCAGTTGCACTCGGCTCAGAGTGGGATTCCTGTCTCTTCAGAGCTGGAGCCCTCCTTGTGTCGAGACCGTGATGCCTTCGAGGTCATGCGGAGAGTGCTGTCCCCACAGACTGCCCCACTATTGATTCCATTGGCTACGTCCCCCTTGGTGCCTGTGACAACCTCTGCTCCTCCAACTCCTCCAGCCTGAAAGTGTAGGGAACCTATGCCCCCGACACCCCATTGGGTGAACCCTCTTCTTTCGAAACCTCCCCAGAGCATTCTGAGCAGGCTTTCTGGAAGAAAAATTTCAAGAGGAAGCATCAAGACTCCCTGAGTCTGTCACACACCTGGATGAATCGGAGGTGTCCTCAAGGTCCCCCTCCGAAGAGGTTTCCTTTTCGAACATCCTTGGGATTCTCAGGCAGAGGCGTAGCTGGACTTCCCTAGCTCGCTCCGAGGGTGAGTCTGTATACCTGGACGCATTTGGTTCCCGACCTTCCACCTCCTGGGTGTCTCCGCCTTTTGATCCACTCATGTCTGTAGTGTCTCGAAAGGCTTGGTCAGCTCCAGATTCCATGGAACTTGTCCCGAGGAGACCCAATAAATTTATTACAGCTCCCCAAGACAAACATTTCTTGACTAAAGGTGTCCCAGTTGATGCCATGGTGGTAGCAGCAGCCACAAATAGTTAGCTGAAACCTCCTCATCTGTCTATCCACTGATTAAAGACTCTTGTATGATGGACAGATATGGGAAGCAAATGTTTTCATCAGCGATCTTCTCCCTTAGGTCCCTGAACTATCTTTCGCATTTTACTAGGCTTCAGAGGAATCTCCTAAAAGAGCTTGGAGATGCCCTTCAAGATCCCACAGATGAGGGAGCTTCAGCCAAGGTAGCTACCCAACTGGTTACTTTTAAGCCTCATGGAGGAGTTGACTGTTGAATTATTTCATACGCAGCCGATGGAGCGAGTAGAGCTGCAGGAACAGGAGTGGCTCTTATGAGGCATTCTTGGCTGCGGCTGTGTCAGTTTGCGGAACCTTTCAACCCAATCTAAGGGATCAGGCATTCACAGATGTTTCACGAATGCTAGAAAAAAGAGCCATCCAGGAAGTCCCAGCAGAACAATTAGGATCCGGAACTTACTCAGAATTCTTTTTAGTGCCCAAAAAGACAGGGGACTGGAGACCAATTCTGGATCTCAGCAGATTAAACAAATCTTTACAAAAAGAAAAGTTCCATATGGTAACACTGCAGTCCATTCTCCCCTTTCTGGGTCGGGACGATTGGATGTACTCCATAGATCTTCAGGACGCGTACTATCATATAAAAATGGACAGACAGTCCAGGAGATTTCTACACTTCTGGCTAGGGGCCAGTCATTACCAATTCAGAGCTCTGCCCTTTGGTCTTACCACAGCCCTCAGGGTGTTCACCAAATGCATGGCAGTAGTTACGGCTCACCTGAGACGTCTAGGATTCCAGGTGTTTCCTTATCTAGACGATTGGCTCCTCATTGCTACCACCAGGCAACAACTTATAGAGGCACGAGATTACACCATCACAACCTGTGCTCAACTAGGTATCGCAATAAACTTCAAAAAATCTGCCTTGTGGCCCTGTCAATATGTCCTTCAAGCTCTAGGATCCATGGCAGCAGCCATTCTTCTAGTTCCCTTAGCACGCTTTCACATGAGAATCCTTCAGTGGCTTCTTTTCACACAATGGTCCTTCCAGGAATTACCCATGTCTCACATGATGCTAATTACAGAATCTTGCAAAAGATTCCTTTCCTGGTGGATGGTCTCCCCACTAGTGACTCAGGGCAGACCTTTCATGGAATCCCATCTGGTGGCCACAGTGACCACAGACGCTTCCCTGATACGGTGGGGGGCATTATCTAAGGAAGACAGTCCAAGGCACGGGACAACCTCACGAGTACCACTTGCACATCAACGTCCTGGAGATGAAAGTGGTGCTCCTAGCATTGCAAGCTCTTCAAGGCTCTCTCCCTTCCGGGACTATTGCAGTACAGACGGACAACATGTCAGTGGTTTGGTGCATCAACAAACAGGGCGGAACCAGGTCTTACCCCTTGTGCCGAGAGGCCCTCAGACTGTGGCAATGGGCGATTTCCTCCCAACGTTTTCTGACAGCAACGCATATCCCTGGGAAATCCAACGTAATAGCGGACAGGCTCAGCAGGGCTATCCTCATGCCATACAAGTGGTCTCTGAAACAGGAAATTGTGGATTTTATTTTCTGCAAATGGGGCCAGCCTTGCTGCGATCTCTTTGCCTCTCCCCTCAACAACAAATGCAGCAGCTACTTCTCCCTTGTTCCTCCTCCAGGTCAGACACCCAGGGACGCTCTAGTCCACGATTGGCCTCAGGGACTCCTTTTTGCATTTCCCCCCCATCTCCCTAATTCCAAAGGTCATTCAGAACGCAAAATCGTTGGGTTGCAAGATGATCCTCATTGCCCCCTATTGGGCTCAACAGATTTGGCTTCCGTTCCTTCACCCCCACCTTCTAACCCAGCCTTGGGTTCTGGACCCAGTGCAGGACCTCTTGATTTATCAGTCTGGCGAGTTACACCAATCCCTCCAATCTCTCAAGCTCACAGCTTGGTTACTCCACTTCCAATCCTAGCCAGGCTCCCCAATATTTCCCCTGCAGTATGTGATTATTTCCTCCCATAAGTCAAATACAAGGAAAGTCTATGCTAGCAAATGGAAAAGATTCTCTTACTGGGCAGACTCGAGGAATTTAGATCCTTTTACAGCTTCTGTACAAGAGATTTTGGATTTCTTAGCAGAACTGTTTCATTCTGCTGCAGCGGCTGCTACCATCAGTGTGCAACTAGCTGCCATCTCAAAATTTCACGGAGTTTCTAACTCCAGCATAATGTCTCTCAAACTCTGTAAGGATTTCATGAGAGGTACAGCTCTACTTAGACCCCCAGTGAAAGAGCCCCTTCCACGTTGGGATCTCAGTTTGGTTCTAGCCTCCTTGATACTGCCACCCTTTGAACCAGCAGCATCATGTTCCTTGAAATTTCTCTCTTGGAAAACTCTCTTCCTAGTTGCTATTACTTCTGCCAGACATGTTTCAGAACTTCATGCACTGTGTGTTCACCCTCCATACCTAGTTTTTCACAAAGACAGAGTTTCTCTGAGAACCAACCCATCTTTTCTACCTAAAGTTTGTTCAGAACACAATTTGAATCAATCCATTGAACTTCCTGTCTTTTTCCCCTAATCATTCCAGCAAGGCAGAATACAGATTACACCAAATGGATGTGCATAGACAACTGTGTTTCTATCTCCATTGAACTAAAGAGATGAGAAAATCAGATCAGTTGTTCCTTTCTTTTGCTAATAACAAACAAGGCCTTCCATCTTCTAAAGTAACATTGCCAAAATGGTTATCAGACACCATAGACCATACCTACCATTTGCGACAAAAAGATCTTCCAGCAAAACCCAAAGATCATTCATCCAGATCACTAGCTACTTCGGTAGCGTTTCAGTCTAGATTGCCCATAGATTCAATTTGTGCAGCAGCTACTTGGGCAGATCCTCATACATTCATTTCTCACTACAAAGTAGATGTGGTCTCCCGGGGCAGGGCTTCCTTTGGTTCCATGGTTCTGAAGAGTCTGTTCCAATGAGCCACCCAGGATTGCGGTGCTAGGGACGCTGTCCCATCCAGCAAGAACGAAGGCAAGATTGGACAACTTAACATAACATAAAGACGTTACGTACCTACCATAACGTTCCATGTTAGTTGTCCTTCATCTTGCCTTCCTTCTTGCATCCCTCCCTCCTTCCCCCTTCCTCGAGGATTGAGAGGAGTTTCTCAATGGTTTCACTGGCTAATTTGTTTTGTTATTAGTTGCTTCCTAAGCAAAATGACTATCAATTGTATATCCAGGTTGATTAATGGATTATCTTCTATAATTGTCTAGTGTGAGCTATCTCAAACGAGATCTGGGTAGCTGACGCTGGGCATTCTGGGATAAGGGGTAGCCTCGAGCCAGTGAAGAGCTCTCAAGCTATAGTAAATGGCCGAGTCTGAGCCGAGGATCGGTTCCGAACCCATCCAGCAAGAAGGAAGGCGAGATGCACAACTAACATGGAATGTTAGGTACATAACTTCTTTTTCCTTCTGTTGTAGAGTTTATTAATGTCAGGGGAACACCAGACCGACTTCCTTTTTCTGGAGTAGAGCGTCTTGGTTCTGTTGGGTATGGCTGGTTCCATGCATTTATGTACGTGTTCTTACAGTGCATTGGTGTATGATTTGGCAGTCGTGCATCTATTTTCCTTTGACATGGGTGCCATGAATTTAGCCACCTCTGTTTTTAGGAGCCCAGAGTCAGCTTTGGAGAAGTTTTTCATGGTGGTTACCTTTGTGGGGGGTGTGGGTGAGATATGGATTTCCATGGTGATTAGTTTGTGGACAGATCTAACCAGGGAAGAGTTGACTATTGGTATAGAGCAACATTTGCCCACGTTAGTAATAACCAGGTCAAGGATGTTGCTTCCTCTAGTGGGGGCAAGAATGAGCTGGTCCAGGGCATTGGAATTGATGAATTCCAGGAAGCGTTGGGCCAGTGTATTGGTACAGAAGTAGTTTTCCCAGCTGATGGAGGGAAGAGTTGACTATTGGTATAGAGCAACATTTGCCCACGTTAGTAATAACCAGGTCAAGGATGTTGCTTCCTCTAGTGGGGGCAAGAATGAGCTGGTCCAGGGCATTGGAATTGATGAATTCCAGGAAGCGTTGGGCCAGTGTATTGGTACAGAAGTAGTTTTCCCAGCTGATGGAGGGTAAGTCACCTAGTATGAGAGTGTTGGGTTGGACCTTGATAGTTTCCAGGGTGCTTAGGAACGTGGAATGAGAGTCTAAGGACATGGTTGGGGACCTATAGCAGGCTACGACTTGAATCGCCATCTTGACAAATGTTAGCTGTACCTGAAGCGTCTCTGATGCCTTATTCTGGGCTACTAGTCTGGAGGTGTGCATATCCTTTATGAATATGGCGACACCACCACCTTTGGAGCTTCAGTCCATGTTCTGGGGCCGAAAAATGTGGCATAAGTTATAGCCTGGTAGCGCAGGGGTCCTTTCTGCTGCTTTAAACCAGGTCTCCATTACAGCAGAAATTTCGATGTTCTCCATTTTGAGGAGTGCTTCGAGCAAGTGCATCTTGAGATTTAAACTTCTAGTGTTGAGCAACATGACCCTCCGATTGCATTTATTTTATAGTTGTTATGGTGTTAATTTGGTCTTTGGAATGTAGCTTAAAAAAGGCACTATAGGGGTGGCAAGAGCCTTAGCCAGTATCCGGAAACACAGGGGTGACAGATGCAGGTCATCTCTGGCAAAGTGTCTAGTCTGCCAGTCATGTTATCTCAAGCAGACAAATACTGGATCCCTTTAGAATGACACCAGAAACTTTAGCCAATTGTTGAAGTCAATCATTTTCTGCTTGTACTGCAGTATCATTCTGGGCGACGGTAGGGTGCTGCTCAGGGCTAATGTCATACCTGCTTGGGCCACATAATCCCAGAGCTCCTCCATGTTTCTTTTCATGTAGTCCATGGAGATGCATCTCAGGTCATTCACACTTGCATGGACAGTGACAGAGTCATACTTGCACTTGTTGTGAAGTGACCTAAGTGTGTGTGTTATGTGCCTGATTCTGGCACCTGATAAGACAGCTGACTGTTATCTTCTCCTTATTCAACCTAGTGAGTGGGACATCAATGTGCCTCACTATCGAGTCACCTATGATTAGTATATTGGGCAAGCTGTTTTGCCTTGGGGGCTTAGGTTGTTGAGGGAGACACTGTATAGGTGAGCTATGTGTCTTGTGGTTTATGCTGTGTTGTGGTGGTAGAGTGCGTTTCTGCCTTGGAGCTCTCTGCTGTTTGGGTAGATTTCTATTGATGGCCTCCACAAATGTGGGTGTGTGGTTTGTGTTTTTATGTGAGAGCTGTGATGTTGGGTGTTCTGGAGGGGTATGTGTTGCTTGTGGTGTGGTTTTGACCAGCTATTCCGGTCTTGGCTTGAGATGAGAGTGCATGGCTTCCAATTTGGATATATAAGTGTATCTCTCACAAGTCTGAATGTTGAGCGGTAAGAGGAAAGGGTTGTCTCTGTACATGAGGCAGTTGCTACAATGCCTCAGATTGCCCAATTTCACCAGGGTAATAGGAGAAAGCACAGGGAACTGACCTTTTACTGGTGCTGTTTCCTTATATATTCCATTTACAGGAAAAATGTCACTCAAGGTGTCTGAGTCTGTACAGAGCACTGCCAAACACTTGAGGGGAAACGAATATGTAGACCTTGAAATTTAAGGATGAATTATTTAGGCATATATTCTGAAGTTAGAAAGAAATCAAGCAGTACTTACTGAAAAATTTAAGAATTAGCTTATCAAGAATGATGAAAAGAGGGGAGTCGCATAAATGGCTAATGCCTGGCTACTACTAATGTTGAGTCTCAGCACAGCTTCACTCTGTTGGGATACAATACTCCTTTGATTCTACTCTCACTAGAAGCAAAATTTTAGCACCAATCCTAAGAAGAGAAGCAAGCCATGGCCTGTTTGGTGATCCACAGTCTTGTCACAGATGATGCAAGGGTCTGCAGGCTTGTAGCCTTTTTCTGGTAGATACCTTGAATAGCAACCAGACCAATTTGGTACGTTAAGGACAGACACTCACTCTCCAACCAGAAAGAGTCCAGAATCAATGCACTCTGCTCCTACTCTCACCAGGATCAGAATATAATTATAGATTCTAAGCTGTCACCTATAAAGCAGTTATTAATCTTTCTGGTGATCAGCATGTTCCAGGAAATAATGTAACTGCACTCCTTCTCTCACCAGGAAAAAACAGAAGCACTAATCACAAGATGACTACTGAGAGGCAGAATGTGGGCTCTCCAGTAACTGGTGGTCTTGCAATAGATGGTCCCTGATTATTAGTTTTTTACAGTGTTACAGTTGTTTAACTTCAGTTAGGACAGAGGGTAATTTATTTTTTGGTATAATTTCCACTTTTTATCGCTTTGGTGCATGATTTGTTTGGTTCCTTTAGTTAACCAAGAGGAGGTTGAGGCTCTTAGTTTTTAGTGGATTGTTAAGAAGGTTCAGGAATGTTTTGTTAATCAGCGGCATTATCAAGAGGCAAAGTTTTTAAGGGTGACCAGTAGTTACTTTTAGGTAATCTATGAATATTTGTGGGTTGAAATTAGAGAGGTTCTGAGGAATGTCGGTCAGCAAATACAGGCAGGTGGTCACTGAGAGAGTCCGGAATGATGCCAGTTTCTGAGATTTGGTTTGGATGACGCACTGAGATCCAGTCAATGATGGTACCAGTGGGTTCCATTATTGTTTAGCCTGGTAGGAGAGTTTATTAGCTGGGTGTAGTTGTAGAGGTTGATATTTAAAGAAGGTAATTCAGAATTAATAGTGGTCCAGTTTATGTTTACATTGCCTAGAATATAGGTTTCATTTTTGATGTTAGTCGAAAACCAGGAGAGCATATCTTCAAGTGTAGGGATGTTATTGCCTGGGGGAATATAGAGGACAGCTATGCATATGGATTTATGACTGTTAAGTTTGAGGAGGGCAAATAGATGGTTCAGAATTGGCGAATTTAGGAATGGGATTGGTGTAGGGAGTAACTGTAGGAGGAGGAGTAGAGTATTGCTACTGCGACACCTTTTTTGTTGGACCTATCCGAACGTAGCATTTGGTAACCTAGTGGGAGAATTTCGTTGTCTTTTATTCTAGGTCTTAGCCAGGTTTCTGTGATGGGAAATATGCCATGCCGGTTGTGGGACAACCAGGCATGGAGGATGGGAGTTTTATTTCTGATGCTTTTGGCATTGATTTGTCATAAAATGGAAGGTCTTGCAGGTGGGGGGATGTGGTGTATGGAGATGGCATTTAGGTGGGGTGTTGGTAGGACCAGGGTTGGGGTGGATGTCACCGGAGAGAGAGATTCTGTCCAGTATGAGTCTAATACAGTTTGTTATGGAGGGTGAGTACGGGTGGTAATGTATGGTGTATTTAGTTGGATGTGGAGGTAGAGGGAGAAGAGGACAGGGTAGGATGGGTAGCACTGTAAACTTAAATAGGAGGATTGTATTTGAAGAGTAGAGGTCAAGGGCTATAGAGGAAAAATAGGGTTGGATAGTGTGTTTGAAGTTTGATGCATAATGCGAAGGTGAAGTGTGGGAGGGTGTAGGAAGGCAGGCAAGATAGGAGAGAGTTGAAAATAGAGTAGTGATTTTTATTAGGCTGAAAGAGTTTGTTGTGGTTTGAGACATAGTGTGGGTAGGGTTAATTGTGATTTAGGTGGGTGATGGGATGGGTTGGAGGGCTTTTGAGTAATTGGGTAGTGTAGAGGAGTGGGAGGAGTTATGGACAGATAAATATAGAGGTAGCGAGGGCAGGTGGAAAATGGGGGCATGGTAGGGGAGCGTAGTGAGACCGAGTGAGGGTGAATGGAGCTGGGCTGCACCGATGGCAGAGAATCC
This sequence comes from Protopterus annectens, assembly GCF_019279795.1. Taxonomy (NCBI): domain Eukaryota; kingdom Metazoa; phylum Chordata; order Ceratodontiformes; family Protopteridae; genus Protopterus; species Protopterus annectens. The sequence continues at coordinate 881,046,725 of NC_056729.1, forward strand.
GTGAGTGAAGAAAAACAATCACTGAGATTGGGATGATAAGGCCAGTGGCCAATAAGCAATACAGCCATTGTACTCCAAACTTATGCCACAAGACACAAGTAGGTGAGTAATGTGCTGTCACCTTTCAAAGAGACAGTAATGGCCATAGATGTAGCGAGGATTGTAGAGTTGGAAATTCAATCCTGGAAATTGCTGGAGCACTTGAGTAAGCCTAGATGGGTTAGCAAGGGTATGGAGGGTAGTGGTCTGCCGGGTAGTGTCTAGGAGGGCTGTAGCACAAGTCCGTTTGAAGACCTGGGAGTGGAAATGGACCGGGTAAAGGAGGAAGATCGAGAAGTGATTGTTGGAAGAAAAGAAATGGGGGAGGAGGAGGTCAACATTATTCTGTCACCCAGATATGATTAAACCTCTAGCTCTTATACCTCTAGTCTCAATTAAAGCAATGCTAAGCAATGTTCCTTTGTATATGGCATATTTAATGATGCTAGGTATGTATTAACATTCATTTAAGTAGCTTGCCAAGTGTTTTGTCTTAAATTGGTTGAGAATATTTGTAAGCACCATACTTAGAAATGTGCTAGCCATTACTATTACACTCCTGCAACAACAAAAGGAAGAAGGAAATGCTGCATCTACTGATAACCTCAAGTGGAGTCCCATCTATACCATGAACACGGTTGTATTACAGCTATATCCGACTTTAGGCACCACCAAACCCTGCAGTCACTGGGGGGCCCCAACCACTGCACCCTATCTTATTTTGAGGTGGGTAATAGTAACTCTTATTTTTATTGCCTTTAAAACTGAAGGATGCCTCTGGTTACAGTAACAATATTTTGTCAAATGACAGGCTTCACGATTTCATTAAATATTTTACCACTGATGCAGTGCCCTTGGCTTAATTAAATCCTTCTGGTGGACATTCTGTCCACCAAAACTAACATTGTAGCCCGCTTTAGGCACCAGAAATACTCATGGCTGTAAGGGGGGGGGGGTCCTTGACTGTGTGGGGGCCCTTTAAATTATCCTTTGCTTTGTGTTGGCACTCGAAATGCCTGGTGCTGACACGCTGAAAAAAGACTGAAAATCCAGGGGAACATAAATCTCAAACATCATCCTTCTTATTTACTTTCTGTTTTGGAGCGGGCAAGCCATCTGCACTGTCCAAACCCCAAAACATATATATACACCACCTACAAATTGCCATATGTGACGCCCACCACTGTTACCAGTATGCGATGGGCATCAGTATGTGTCGTCCCTATGCTGGGCCAGTAATCAAGGAGCCTGAATCCTTACCACTCATGCTGGTGAGGGATACGCACTTGGAATACAAATGGATACACTCAGTATTTCCAGATGCAGACCTCTCTGCATCAAGTACTGTTTCCTTTAAGAGCACACAGGGAACCCACTCAGCCCAGGGTCTGGATGTCTCTATATCTGTCTCCCTCCAGATCCCCAATATGTCTTCCCTCTGGCACAGCTGTAGGGTTAGGTTACATGACTTTGGCCATTTGAACCAGATGGATGCACATGAAGTGACTGTCTTTTGGAGTTGTAATGTGTCATTGTTGCAACTAAATGTCAGTAACTGTAAATGTCCTTTTGTGAGATGGGTCAACATAGTATGATACAGGCCTATCAGAATGTAATAGCATTGTACCTGTAGATCATTATGTCCGTACTACTCCTCCTAAAACTTTGCAGCATGAACAAAGAGGTTGCTTAAGAGGAGTGGCAATGACTGGTGATACTTGGACTGGAATTGCCAAGGGGGGCCCCCAACTTGACATTTGCTGGGGGCCCCCAAAATGCTGGCCCTGGTTGCTATATTGAATATTTAGCCCCATTGGGTTTTTTTGTTTTTACTTAAATTCACTTTCTTGGTCTTATATTTTTTATCACTACTTCGAGTTCATGTCATCCAAGAGGAGAAAATGACAGTGTGGGAGGCAGATTCCCCATAAGAATAGTCACATACAGTGTCTTTTGCTTGGGCACTTCCCATGACCATATGTCTTGTAGTATCTGTAAGGCATTTTTGCCTAAAGACACTTAAAAGCCATTTTGACTTCCCTGGCTATTTATCTTTGAAAATCAGCGGCTTAGACAGCTAGCCCAAGGTACCATGGCAGAATTCTTTAACTTCGAGGTACTCCTACTGAGTAAGAAGGCCAAGAAGTCTCACCCAGATTCTTTAGCTGTCCAGCATCCACCAGGCATCCCTCCAGAAATAGGTAATAGCTCTGTAGGTCGTTCGGTGTTTACTTTGAATTCCTCTGCCACGACCCTGCCTGAGGCCGGTATAAATATTGTATAAATAACATTGAGTGGGAACTGCAATTGAATATCTCTGGTCTTTGAGGGATTTACACAGATATTGGTCAGGGTGGAAGTTAAGAGTTCTCTTATCGAATCTTGCCAAGGGTTGGACCCTCCAGGATTTGTTAGGGCCGATGTCCCCTCTAAGAAAAGACAGAAATTGAAGCATGTTTCAGTGTGTTCTGTGGATCCTAAAAGGGAATGGCAGGAGTTTACTCAGGGCTTGTTCTCAGCCTTAATGTCCCTAAATCCTCTTCAAGAGGCTTAAGTACCTGCTCCTCTTTGGACCTCTACCCCTTGTAAATGGTCTAGGGAACCATACTGCTCAGATGAAGATTCCCTGTCTGGTGAGGGGATTTTGTTCTGTTCTTCACAGATGCCTTTGGCTTATGGTTCTGATGACAAGGAGTCTGTCAACCCAGAGTCTCCTTTTGAGAAATTGTCTTTTGCGGGCACAATTGCTAGGATGTCGGAATTCTTTAAGTGCGATTCTTCTCAGGTGTCGGATATTCACAGAAGATATCATTTGCTGCAGGTGGATACTCCTAAACTATCAGCAGTTCCTCTTGTGTTGGCTGCCTTGTTAGATATTTCATTGCTGCTCCTAAGAAACCTGTTAGATTCTATAAGGTTCCTGAGGATTGTCTAATTTCTTTTTCATTTAAATGTCTTTCTGCTGATCCTGCTGTGGTGTCGGTCTCTTCTGGTAAACCTAAACTTTTACCCTCTTCCACACATTTGCCTTCTGATAAGGATAGCTGGGCAATGGATAGGACTGGCAAAGTTTACACTTTTACCCTCTTCCACACTTTTGCCTTCTGATAAGGATAGCTGGGCAATGGATAGTTCTGGAAAAGTTTACACTTTTACCCTCTTCCACACTTTTGCCTTCTGATAAGGATAGATGGGCAATGGATAGTTCTGGAAAAGTTTACACTGCTTCTACTTTTGGCCTTCATTGCTCTGGCTTGTCAGGTTATCCTTGCCCTCCCAGATTCTGTTGAAATTCTGTACCTTATCTTTTTTAGGTTCTGCTTCTCAAATGGCTTGCCAGTCTCAACTGTACCTATGATGCAGCTGTCGCCTCTTTTAGGGCTGCAGCTTTTGGGTCTGTCATGAGGCATTCTTCTTGGCTTAGTCTTCAGTCACTTCCTGAGGACATTAAGGTCAAGTTGTTAGATGCTCCTTTGGATAATCATCTTTTTGGGACTGCTGCTGCTTAAGTGTCTTCAAGAGACAGGCAAAGCTTTGCAATACCTTAAACATATTTTTGCTTCTCCTATCCTAAGTTCCAAAGGAATAGTCCTTCTAGATCTGCTTTTGTTCGCAGACAACCCCATCAGGCATCTTAATGGCAACATGCAGGCCCCCTCTGCTAAAGCTTCTCCGATATCTGTGACCCAGAACACTCTTAAGTCTGCTTCTCTTTGACAATTGCCCTCCCCCCACCTTTAGACCAGGTTCCCTTGTCCCTTTGGCTCTCCCTTTTTCTTCCAAATTAAAGTCTGATCACTTCAGACTCTTGGGTTCTTTCTATCATCTGTCAGGGATATTTCATAGTATGGAAATCTCTCTCACTCTCTCTCTCACTCACTCTCTCTCTCACTCTCTCGCTCACTCACTCTCTTTCTCTCTCCCCTTTGTCTGGGATTCCTCAACCTCCTCTAGAGCAACTTCATAATTTACTGGGGGTTCTAGGGTCCCTGTTGAACCAAGGGACCATTTGTTTTTTTATTCCATTATGTTCCTGGCTCCTTTGAAGGACGGCACTTGGATATCAAGTTTGGCTCAACACCTTTCAAGATCCCTTCGTTTCTGATGCTTACTCTTCAGAGTGTTTCCTCTTGTATTACCTAAGGCTTTTCTGGTGTCCTTTGATCTGAAAGATGCTTGCCTTTATATCCCTATTCACCCTCTCATCAGGAAATATTTATCTGTCTTCCTCTAATTTTCACTTCTCTGCTTTGCCCTTTGGCCTCTCTACTGCCCCCAAAGGTGTTCACAAAATGTTTAGCTCCTTCTCAAGAGCTGTTCGCCAATGCCTCGGACATGGGGCGGGGGGGGGGTATCTCTTGGTCACCTGAAAGTTCAGGGTCTTTGGTCTTCCTATCAGAAGTCAGACCATAACAACATCAAAGAGATGAGGGCTCTGATTCTGGCCTTCAGGCTTTTCACCACATGTTCTCTCCACACCCCTTGAAGGTGTATACAGACCACACTACAGTGATTTGGTATTTCATGAAGCAGGGGAGCATGAAATCATAGGTGCTTCAGGCTTGGGATGAGGCTGTCTGTTATCAATTAACACTTCAGGGAGTATATATTTTTTCAGAGTACAGTCTTGTGGCAGACTGTCTGACCAGGTCCAAAACACAGGCTCATGAATGGATGCTTCACAGAGATGTTTTCCTGGGCATTGTCCATTTGGTGGGGTATTCGTCAGGTAGATCTTTTTGCCTCCCATCTGAACAGGCAGCTTCATCTCTTCTGTTCCAGAGTGCCATGCCATCTGGTCCTTTCCTTTCCTTGAAAGGGGAGGCTTCTTTTTGCTTTCCTCTACTTCCAAGACACCTGCAGAAGAGTCAGTTGAACTCTCCTCTTAATGCATCTGGCCAGGGGCAATCATCGCAAATGACCTCACTGGTTGAATCTCCTTGCACAGGATAAGGGGCTCTCCTCCATCCTCACTTGTCCACTCTACAACTGACATTGTGGGTGATAGGATTTTGATCCCTTTCAGGCACATCTTTTCTGAGGACATGCTCAGGGTTTTACAGGAGGCAAGGAAGCCATCAACCATAAAAGCTTATGTCCATATGGAAAGGCTTTTTGGTCTGGTGCCATGCTGTTAACCAGGACCCTTTTCAGTGGGGGGTCCCTTTTGTTCCTCTCTTATCTGAGAGAGTTGCTTCAGTCTGGCTTGGCCTATTCTTCTGTAAAGGCCCATTTTTCAGCTGTTTCTGCTTATTTGTCCTTGTCTGCTCTTTTGACTTATTGTTTTGAGGTCAAACAATTTCTTAAAGGTGTCCTGCATATTATGTCTCGAAGAAAACCTATTCTTCCTCTGTGGGACCTTTTAATTTTAGTTTTGGAAAACTTGACTCTGGCTCCTTTTTGAGACTACAGATTCTGCTTGTTTGTAACATTGTACCTGGAAGACTGTTCTGTTGCTGGCTGTTACTTCTGCTCAAAGGGTTTCTGACCTCTGGGCCCCTATGGCCATTTTTTTTTTTTGTTTTTACACAGGGACAGGGTGTCCCCATCATACTAATCTTTCTTTTATGCCCAATGCAGTAAATGAGTTGTCGTTAAAATCAGTTGGTACAACTTCCTTCCTTTTTTTCCCTCCTTCTCAGTCTGCTAGTGAGAATGTCCTGCTTACCTTAGATTTGCACAGAGAATTCAGATACTATTTGGATAAAACTAGGACTGTTTGTAAGTCTGAACATGTTTCCTTTCATTTGGTTGTTTCTAAGCAAACCATCTCCTCTTGGATGTCTAAGGCCATTTCTTTTTGTTCTTTTCATGGCAAGTCCCTGTCTGCTTCTGTTAGAGCTCATTCTGCTAGGGGTGTTGCCTCTTGTGCCTTCTTCAAGGGGTTCGACACCAATTCCATCCTTGAAGCTGCTACCTTTACTAAGCATTATAAGTTGGTTATAGTTTGTTAGGCCAGAGCAGGTTTTGCCGAGACCTTTTTATGTGGTTTTGTTGAGGGCTCTTCTCTGCCTTCTACCTCCCATTCGGTTTCTTGAGACTTTTTACCCTCCTTTCTTTATGGAATACTGCAACAATGACCTAGGAGGACACGGTACAGTTGTGTAAAATCTTACCATAGCAGTAGATGTCCTTCTCTTCACTGTTGCAGTATTTGCTCCCTCCTTCCAACCACCTCTTGTTTATTCTGCATTTTTTCCTTATGGATGTACAGGAACTCCATTGTCCTATGACAATCGCTCTCTTCTGGTAGTTGCGTACGTATATCCCTTTTATGCCCTACATTCTGTGCAGTGAGCATAAATGTGATGTACGGCGCAAACAAGATTGCTTTTAAGCTTTATCTATACTGGCTGGGGGACGGGCTGTCTGGGGTGGGACATCCCTTCTTTAAGGAATACTGCAACAATGAAGAGGACACCTATGTTTTACACAACTGTACTTTATCAGAAGCATTAGAAAATGTGCCATGTACCTGCATTAAAAGTTTCCTTAAACTCTGAGAGCTGTGGATATACATTTTTCAGTAACCATGGATGAGTGGTCCTACCACTTATGGAATTACCATAAGTATACTTGACAATTGTGCATGTTGACTCCTTATGCTATCAGTTTTCATCCGATTCTCAAATACAGCACTGCATTTGCAAATTAATTTTGTAAATATAAAATGTAAATCTGCTCCTTAAAATTAGGTTACAATTTATAAAACGCATCAGCACTATAAAATGTAACTGATAGCTTTTTGGAATGGATGCATTTTTCACTTTCCCAATTTATAAATCAAGTGATTGATTCTTTTCTGTTGTAATTTGAACTTATGCTCAACATTTTAACAGTACTGTGTTTAACTTTTGCTTCGCTTTCATGATAATTTTTGTCAATGTCTTTCATTTGACTTCAGGCCATGACTGTAGAGTTCTTTGACCAGTTCACTTATTTTGCTAAATAAATAAAGCACTCAGGCCAAACATTGTTTTGTAATCTAATATCCAGTCCAAGCAGGAGCAACCTTTTGTTATCAGTATTGCATGCAAAAGGTCAGGTTGTTAGTATGCAAAAGGTCAGGTTGTTAGTGCAGAAGCTGAACTTTTGTCCCTGATACTGGCGACCTATGCTCAGGAACAGGCACTTTGTTGAAGTCCGAACTAGGTTTGGAAGAAGAGATGATACACCAAGGCAACTGTCCCTCCTGATGGAAAAAGTCTGGGTTTATCCTCCTGATGGAAAAAGTTTGGGTTTATTGGTCAAAAAGGGACCTTTATCAGAATGTGGAGGTTCTCCCTTTGAAACTGTATAAAGCTGTTTGTGTATGTTTAATTGCATAACAGGATCCCACCACTTCAGAGGTATTCCTAAAGATATGAGATCCTGTGGGTACTTATGTTTTTACCCCATGTGATTCCCCCACACCATTGAAAAACCAAAGGATTAATTAAACCTTGTAACCAGTTTGCAAAATGGTTGCTACTTAAAAAGCCAGCAGATAGGCTGCAAGTACCTACTGCAGCTTGTGGGATGAAAACAAATGGATAAGCAGAAAAGTAAATGCGGAGCTGCCATTTAGGTTGTGCATAGGTAGAATCCTGTGTTAAATAAGTATTTGCCACTGGACAACATGAGCAACATGAACTCTGTAATAACTTACCATGGCTTTACCATTTTTTGTCTGCATAGTTTGACTGAACTTCTCCCATATGAATAATGCCTTTGAAGTTGAACTAATGCTGCTTTACAGCACATAGGTATTGTAGTCCAACTGGTTTGAGCTGCATCTGCTGAAGTGAGTTAACTTCTAAATGCATGCTTGTCTTGGATGTGTTCAACTTATGTCAACAATGTTTGAACTCTGATTTCTTGAGCTTAGGGATCATTAACCTTAACTTATTTAAAACAAAAAAATTGGAGCAATGTTGTAACTGATACTTATTTCTCCATCTTAGAGTTCACTTTGGCATGAATGGCTCTATTCGCATTAATCCTGTTGAAAAGAACAAAAAAAGTGGGACTTTACCTATTCTAGAAGTTCATCTCACTGTGGATGCGATTTTCTTCTTTGACGCCTCAGTAGAGATCAGGTAAAAAAATGCTAAGCCTTGTATACTATGTGATTTACAGTTTGTTGTATTCTATGTCACAGTCGAGTTGATTTGCAGTTGAATATTGTGTACAGCGTAGTCTTGTGAATATCATTCTTGATTTTTTTCAGTATATACATATTTAAAAATGGAAAAAAGTTCTTGATATGCGTTTGTCAGTCATGCATTCAGTAGTTAATATGTTGTTCTGTTTACTTTTTTATTGCCTCTTCTTACCACTTGGTACCTTTCATCTCTAATTTTATCTGACTTGTATAGGTGTCACATATGTGCATAGTGGTTGCTGGGATGTCATTCTTAAACTGAAAGTGGAAGAGCATCATTCTTGGGGATCTTCAATAACAAACAAGACTAAAGGAAAATCAACTGCCCTACCCTACTACTGTGGCATGTTAGATAGGATTACATTGTCCATTATTTTGAGATGGCACTTTTCCATTCCTAGACCCGCAATTTGATGTCGGGCAATTTCATCATCATCACATACAGGACTAAGACTGACTGGACTTACTAACTTTTCTAAGCTGCCTTAGCCCCCCTCTCCATTACCCAGAAAACAGTGCACCCAAGGACCCATCTCTAGATCTTTTTTTCTTGCATATTAAAGTTGGTGTCACTGTAAAGTAGCCCCAAGCTGCATCAATAAAGGTCAGCCTATTTCAGTTTGATTCTAGTTTAAGCATTTGGTTAGGTTGTGTAGTTGAGCTCCCCTTCTCTTTCACTTTTGGCATCATCTTTTTCCTTCTTTCTTCCATGTTAGTTGCTCCCTGTAGACCCATAGAGAAAAAGCAGGATTCTCAGTCTTTAAGTGGAAATATAGTACAAAAATCTCCTTTTAGAAAAAGTTCTCTAACTGGGTGAAATGTCTTGGAGAGGCACATTCTCTGAAGTGTGGCGCAGATCTTGTCTCTCTTTCAGACTCTCCTTTTTAAAGAAAGAAAAAGACTAAAATTCAGAAATATCAAATTCCTGCCTTAAATGTCCATGAAGTCCAAATTTTGTTCCCATGATAAGTTGAAAAGGAAGTAATTGCTAATAAAGGAAGGTTGTAGTGTCAAAAAAAATTGAAGTTTTGCTTATGTTTTTACTCTGCCTAAATTTTGTTCTTTCTGAGGGTGTTGTGCTGCTTGAAACTAAGTGGATTTGAGCAGTCCTGTGGTGATTCAAAGTCTCTGTAACATTGGTAGAACTAGTGCAGGCTATGTTCAGTGACATTGGTAGAACTATTGCAGGCTATGTTCAAGGACCCAATGACTTCAGTACAGTTTTCAGCCTCTGAGGGGCTCCCAGTAAGAGTGGGTGTGCATCAGGGTTCAACTCAGTCCACTGCTGTCTGTACTGGTGATGGAGTACATACACATCGGAGGGAACTAAACTGCTATATGTAGAGGATGTGGCATTACAGGCAGACTCTGAGCAAGAAGCTCAGCTGATTTGGTGTAGTGGTACATTGCTCTGACTCTAGTGTGTAAGGTCCTAGGTTTGAGACTTGGCAGTGATATCTTTAACCTCTTATGATTCTATACTCCCTCTCCTCATTAAGCAGAGTACCTCTTTATCCCTTTTTAAGTGCAACTTGGATAACGGAAAATGGAAAATATACCCCTGGGATTCCACCCATGTCCCTGCTGGACAGGGGCATCGGGTGCTGATTTGTCTTTACATGGGCTAAACTCTTGGCTAGGCATACAAGGGCCTCAGAGCAAATAGCCTAACAACCTCCTATGATCTGAAGAACTTTTAACAAAGGATGGGGGAGTTGAATGCAAAACTGAAGGTACATGGGGTGAAACTGAGTACAGATAAGCCGATGCTAAAGGCAGCGAATGGGAGGGGGCAGATCGGAAGAAGCTGAGAACTGAGAAAGGAAGATAGTGGAGCAGATTAACAGCTTTCAGTATCTGGGAGGGGGGTTGAGGACAAGGGAAGTATGAATGAAGAGGTCAAAGCTAGAATCAGGGGGGCTGCAGCCAACTGTCATAGAGTGTCAGTTGCAATGTAGAGAGAATGCCAAAGAAGCTGAAAATTAAGGTGGACAAAACAGTGGTGCGACCAGTACTACTGTATGGTACCGAAACCTGGGCAGTAAAGGCACAGCAGATAAGGAAGCTAGAAGTGATTTGAAATTAAACGTCTGAGGTGGGTAGTAGGATGCACACTGAGACATAAAAAATGAGGACATAAGAGCAGAACCCAAAGTAGCTCCAATTGCAGAAAATATCAAAGAGAACAGATTATGGTGGTTCAGGTACATGTGCAGAAAAGCAGAGGATAATCGGATGAAGATGATTTAGGACAGATGGGATGACAGCAAGAGGAAACAAGGGCATCTAACAGGAAGGTGGATGGATTGTGAGAGAGATCATCTGCGATAGTCAAACATGAGTGCCGAAGAAGGTAGCAGTGTAACAGTGAATCGAGAGAGATGGCAACAGTTAACGCAACACCCCAACCCCATGCCGAAAATGAAAAACGGGGGGGTTGATGATGATTAGATAAGCACCTCCCAGTTTCCCATCATCAGCAAGCTTCTTTAGCCATGGCCCCTTTTGACATTTTATTTTATGTCCAAGAAATATATCCCAAAGAAGAGGAGCCCAGGACAGAGCCCTTCAGGATACCATTGATGACATTTTTTTTGTTACAGCAAATACCCCTGATCTTAACTGTATGGGTTCTGAATCAGAGACAGTTAACTAACCAGAAAACTGTGCATGAATTAATATAGAGTTTAGAGAGTTACCCAGTAATCCTAGCATGAGGGATGGTGTAAAAGGTTTTGGCAAGGTCTGGATATGCAGTGTGAATCATATACCCCTTCTCATTATCCTCAGTAACCCTTTCAGAAAACTTAACTAGGTTGAGAAGGCAAGATCTGCCTTTTCCTAATCCACACTGGTGTATATTAGGAGATAGAAAGTCACATGTAAATTCTGTAGCCTTACAAATAGTAGTAATGAGACTAATTCCTGGGGTTATTAGAGGGCAACCTTTAAGCAAGGGTACAACAACAACCATTCTCCAAATCTGGGGGCCATAACCAGGGGTGACGCTCGGGTTGAGGAGTTGGAGAGGTTTTGCTAGATGGGATTCTCAACAGCTGTCCAGGGATATTGTCAGGAGGTATGGAAGTAGTATTTTTAATTGTTTTCGAAAGTCCAAATCTATCTGGCGGGTGGGAGTTATCAAAGATAGAGGAGAGGCTGGAATAGAATTTGTCTGCACGAATATTAGCACTTTGTTAGGGATCAGAAAAGGAGACCCCATTGGAGATAAGTTCTGTACGGAATTCCTAATATAGCTGAAGAAGGCCCTGTGGTTGTCTCTTGAATTAGTTGTAGCCCTAATTTTGCAAATGTCTTAATTTTCCTGTTGAAAAGCTTGAAAGACTTCTTACCAGTTTTAAATTCCTTTTATATTTATGAAGTGGACATCTTTTTTACTGATGGCCAGTAATGTTCTATTTTTATTATAGTTTGTTGATGTGCGACAAAACAGTCTTCCTTGCACTATTAGCATAAAACAGTCATATGCTGATGCCATTAACAAATCCCTGCCTAAGCCTAGAAGTTGTAAGAGTAGGCATCAACAACATTTTCCAAATTCACGTACAACATGCATCCCCTTTATCAACATGTCATAAATGGCAAAATACCCCTAAGCCTAATAAGAATAGATGAACTTCTGGAAGCATCCTAGTAAATGGTGACTTCATTGTTGGGCATACTAGCTAGTTTGAACAAGGACAGGGTAAACGTTCTGTTGCTAAGGAGCCAGGATTGATAATTATTTCAAGAACCCTTAAAACTCTCTCCTGCATTAAGTATAAATAAGGCATTTTTCATTCCAGCATGGACTGTGATCACCTTGCGCAAAACTCCATGAAAGAGATTCAGAAAGACATTCTAGAACTTAAGAACATGCTTCAACCAAGTGTTTGACTTTGGAGTAGTGGTATCCTCCACTCATGAAAAAAATGATGCTCAGATTAAAAGAAAAGAGATTGATTCCAGCTGTTGGCTAAGTAGCTGGTGTCATTTCATTGGGGTCCAGTATGTCCCTCTCTGGGATGAGATGATCGATAGTCCTGCTTGGTTTGCCAAGGATGTTCTACACCTCTTTCACGGGCTTCTATGTACTTGCCATAGGTCTTGGCTAACATCATTGTGCCTTTTTTCAGCAGAGTTCATGTAATGATCATCCCAACCCAGCCAAGAAATGACATTCTAAATTAGACAACATGGAGGAGTCCAAATAAAGCCAAGAAGCACCACTTCTTCTGGAACAAGGTATTTGTTAGAAACATTGAAACCACAGTCTGTTCTGAGACTAGAGATGCCTGAGACTTCACACCTACTGTAGTGAGCATATTAATTTGCACTCTTTCACTAATTTAGCTTTTGCAGCAAGTCCAAAGAGCAAGTTCCCATCAAAGGGGGCATTCATAAAGTCAGTCTTTCAGCTTCCACCAAATTTTCATTGTACGTCATACTTGGTTTTGACTATCCGTCCTGTTATTGCCACACTTCCTGAACCATCCATAGTACCATGGGCCAGGAGTGTGGTCTGGTTAGCAATGGAACCATGGGTGACATAACATACAAGACTGTAATTTAACTTTAAGCTCCAAGTCATCCAATCCTTCCGGAGTATGTGGAGATCTACCTGTGGAATTTTAACTGTATTAATGCCAAGAATACTGATCATGCCCATGGTGTCAGTCACGCGTACAGGACTAGCTTTGTGAGCTGCCTTGTCTCTTTCAAGCCAATAGTGCTTTAAAGGCAGACCACACAACACTTTATTTCTCTAACTTAATTTCAGTGCTCAATTTTATGAGCATACTACATGTGGGAAAATTATTTCAGCTAAACAAGACGTGCAAAAATCTTTTTTTTTTTTTTTTTTTGTTCATATGAAAAGCTTTTTTCCTATTTAATGTAGTGTGTGGCTCACAGCTGTAAGTAACTGAAATATAGTCTGCTTGCAGTTGGACCTCAATGACTTAATTCATGTACTAGATTTTTAATGCACTCAGAGAAAAAGTGGAGGTGAAATACACTTGCTTTTCTAGTCTGTCCAGAGCACAGGTTTCTTCATTGACAAGATATGCACCTTGGACTGGGGTTCTGGGGTGTCTTGAGAGAAACTGAGATAATAGTAGGCACATTTTTGGGTCATACAGCTAGCTAGACCAGTCCTTGAGGGGCTTCCATGTATTGTGCATTCTACATTACCAGCTGAATCATCTCTTCATCTTGGGGAGCACCCAAGAGGCCAGCATTGGGGATGAGTCCTCAGCAAGAATGCACTTTGACTAGGAATGGTTGTTTAGGGAACATTTTGCCCTGCCCTGATGTGCTCCAGCATTTTCCTAAAAACCAGGGTCACCTTGAACCAATGGATTAAAAGAATCCATCTCAAAGTTATTGTCTGTGTCTAGAATGGAATACTTGGCCAGTAAATCTGTGTGTTCTCTCTTGCACTTAACTTTTACTCTTGCTGTGAGGCTGGAAGGATAAAGCTATCTGCATCTAAAATAATACTGTTGAGACCCTCTGGGTTCTATGCCTAAGAGTGGGGGGGGGGCTGGATGATTGAAGCAGAGGTTAAACTCTGATAAGGGCAATGTAAATGGTCAGAATCAGGCTAAACCTTCATTCAGATATGTAGAGGTAGAATTGCAAGTAGAGGTAGAATTGCAATCAAAATGCATTCTCTATTGTTTTTTTCAAAGATAACTCTGACAAAAATGCATCTGGACTGTTGTTTGAGATACTGCCTCACAGTAGATATACCCAGTCATTTTGTGTTACAATGTAGCATAGTGCATTGTAATTTGCTTCCATTTGGAGTAGGCTTTGCAGTATCAAACCTTGTGTAACAATGGCTTGATGAACCACATCACTGATCACAAATGCCCAACATTTTAAAATGATTAGAAACTCAAACAAGAAGTATATTTTTTGGGGGGAGCCTACCATACCATCCTGATCTTAACTCCACAGGCAGTAAAATCTGGAAAAACAAACAAATCCGTAATGATTTCTTATGGCAAATAGTTATCCATGTTTTCTTGTGATTTGAGCACTTGGTGTGGACACTGTGAACTTTGGAAAAATAAGGGTAGGTTTGTAACTTCTTAGCTTGGAGAGATGGAAAATATACTAAAAATGTATTATTCTTGATTTGCTACAACATGAAAAGTGAGCGTTGTAAATGTTTCTCCAGAAAAGGCATAATGTTTCCTGGATGGATGCTTGCCATGTCCAAAAATTCCCAGTACTTGCATGTACATTATGCTATTGTCTGATTTACCACTGAGCTGCTTTGAAACCCCTCCATTTAAAATGCCAGTGTTAAGTAAATTTTATAGGGGGTATTGAATTGTTACACAAACTAATTGTTTAGAAGTCATAAACTATAGCACAAATATAACATTTCATATTTAGGGCTTCACAGGCATTTCACTGACATTTATACTCAATTTCAATTAATGGTAGATAAATGAATTCTGCTCAGGCTTGGGTATGCAGTGCATTTGCACTACATACATTTACTGATTTGCCATTGCATTATAAATAAATAAATATATCTCTTGCATCGCAGCCAAGTCTTGAGTGTCCTCACAGACAGCCGCCACTATCTGCAGAGTTTGCAAGGCAAAGGAGGAAATGGAAGTAGGTTGCGGGAACTTTCTTTTTTTTTTATCGCAAATGTGAAGAAATTAGACACTGTTATTTGTGGTAGCATGTCTAGCTGAGTTTTTGTACAAAATTTCATATTAACCTGTGTATTGTATGCCAGCATGACTAGCTATGATATTGTAAATAAGTTCCTACATGTTGATTTATGATCTGTTTGCACAGAATGTTTGTTTTAAAGACTTGAACAATGTACATTCTAAAGACAAACTGTCTCCGGTTAAGCTGATCTGCAGACTGTCATTTGGAATGTTGACAGATGATATTTATTACTGTCAGAAGCTGAAAGACAGGAAGGAACTTTAGAAAACAGCTGGTGGTTGATTTTCAAAATATGAAATGAAAATTAGAACTGGAATAGCTGTGATAGTTAGGCTAGTCTATAAAAGAGCCTGCTGAAGTCCTTTACAGTTGTTGGTTAAAGAGCAGTTATGAGTTGTTCACAGATGAACTGTGCAGTGGATACCCAAAAGGAATCGCCAAGAACTGTAAGCCTACCTTTGCTCTATTGTAATAATTTAGGTCAGGGACAGTGTTCTTTAGTCAGATAGGAAAATCATAACTAGGTCAGTTAAGAGTTTTTCTGAATGTTGGATTTCTATCCTATGGTGTTGATTTCATTTTCCTGGTGATTGAGTTGTGTTTGACAACATCACATCAGTAATTTCCAATAAACAATCTCAGCTTTATTCTCACTGATGGGGGTCTGATCCGATCCATCTCCGCCATTTTGCTAGCTTGAGGTCTTCAGCAAAGCTTGTGGGCCTCTTTTACCCATAATGCAACCCCATAACTTCCTCAGATCTCGTTTGACACTCAGCCCAGAGCTGTGCATCCATCCTCTTTGCTAAGTGTTTAATCTTTTTATACTTGGTTATAGCTTTCCAAACTTAAACTACATTTATCTTAAAAGAATATTTTATTTTACTTGTAGTGACTGTTGGTTAGCCTTTCTTCTCTTTAGTAGTAGTTAGCGTATGTTTAACTTAGAGGACATCTAACAAATGTCTGATCTGAAGTTGTTGTCTTCATTTGGTCTTCAACCTGTGGGTTCCTGGATCCGGCACGGATTCGACAGCCATATACCCAGCATCTTGATCTGAGCTCCAAGCTCCTTCCTTACCCACAATGCACGTCTCCCTCCTCCTCCCTTCAGATCTCATTTGCCACGCTTCATGCTTGCATCGCGATCCGTTGCTTTAAGCTTCTGTTTAGGTAAGAGCAATTTTATTTCCTTTTGCTACATTTTCTCTGCTAAAAGTTTACTATTTTAATTTTCCACCCCTCCCCTACTGCGCATTGCCGTCTGTTTTATATATATATATATATATATATATATATATATATATATATATATATATATATATATATATATATAAAGCCCTTCTTTCCTCTTTGTGTGTATGTATGTATGGGTTTTTTGTTGGACTTTCTCAGTGTTTTTGCTGTGTCTAACACCCCAAAACCCTTTTGTTGTGATTAACAACCCAAAACCCGGGTTTCAAAAGTGTGGCCATAAGATCTCCCCAGCTGATGGCCACACTCTGTGCATGGTATGCTTAGGGACAGCCCACCTAGAGATGACCTGTTCCATCTGTGCCAGGTTTAATCCCCAGGCACTGATGGACAAGAGAATTTTAATCTTAAAAGGGTTTCTTCTCTCCACCGAGACACAGGCCTCTTCTGCTGTCTCTGCCCCAGCCCCTGGGACTCAACTTCCTGCCAAGAGGCCCGGGGTCAGAGATAAGCCTTCTAAGCACAGGGATAGGCCCAAAAAGCAATCCCCAGATTGCTCGGGTCTGGCTGGCTCTCTTCCCAAAGTTAGGTCGGCCTTGAGGTCGAAGTCCCCACAGCTTTATTTCCCTTGGTTTTCCACGGAACCGGAGGAACGTCGGACCCGGTCGCCGACACAGGCTTCCCTGCAGTGCCACTCCAGGCTGGTGTCGATTGCCTCCTCATCTCGTTCTACTCGCAGTCTCTCTGAAGCGGAAAGAGGATGATGTGAAAGTTTATCCACACCCAGATCCAGTTGGGAGTCTTGCCTTCCCCTCTCCCTCTGGAGCCGGGGGCATGCAATCTGTGTTCATCCCTATATCTCCTTCTCCTATCTGGCCCCCAATTTCGGAGCCCTTGGATCCAAAGTCACTCGATATTGAGGGGTTGGCTCTGAAGGTACCTTGTACCTCGACACCGGTCTTGGCCCTTGAGCAGGTCGGATCTGACTTCCTTGGAGCCATCCGGCTCTTGGAGCCATAGCCTTGGCACTAGATCTGAGGGGATGGTGTTGCTCTGAGCCTTTCGGAGCAGAGCCTTCCCCTGGATATCTCTGCCTCTGTAGACTCGGCTCCGACTCCCCCATCGGATCAGAGGGATATGGCTACGACTATTGCCCCCTTCTTAGGAGGTCTGTTTCCCTTAGGCTTTCAACGTGATAGAGAGGGTCCTCTCGATTCCATCAAGACCCTCCACTATCTCATCTTAGGAGTTCGTCCTGGCTCCCTCTGTTTCTGGTGCGGGTCTGACCAGTCTGCCATCTCAGGGACAGCCTACCTCCTTTATGCCCCAGGGTGCCCCCTCTTGGGAGCAGCAAGCCATTGGCTAGTCCTCCCCACAACCCCCCCCCCCGAGTAGGCTCTCAACAAACACACATGCAAAAGGAGACACTTGAACTCCCCACTGGAATCGCTCACTGAAGGCACCAATTTGAAGGAAGGGGAAGGATCCCCCCTATCACTCCCCTGAGAATGTCTCCTTTGGAGACAACATAAAAATCCTATGCCAGCATGGGGGGTGGTTGTCTAGAAACCTAACCCAGATGAATCTGTGTTCTTGGAGGCTTTTGGTGCAGGACCTCTTACTTCTTGGGTGTGTCCTTCCGCAGATCCCTTGGTGGATCTGATTACATCTCAGGCGTGGAAGGAACCGGACACAGTGGAGCCTATTCTCAAATGCCCTGACAGAGTTTTGAGCCCATTTGGACCGGACCATTTGGCAGAAAGGATCCCTAGTTTATGCCATGGTGGTGGTATTTGCCACGAAGAAGGAACTCACTCAGGAGAACTCTATAGTCCACCTTCGAGACCGAGAGTCTAGGACGCTGGATAGGTTTGGGAAGTGAGTGTATGCTTCAGTGACTTTTTTTGTCTGGGCGCTGAACTATCTGGCACATGTGATTAGGCTGCAGCTAGACCTGGTCAAGGAGGTCGCCGAGTCTTCCTCGGGGTCCATGGCAGAGGACAAAAAAGTGTTCTCCTCCCAAATGGCCACTCTGACATCTGTTGCTAACACCTCTATGCGCCTCCTCCCCCATGCAACAGAAGGTGCCGCTACAGCTGCTGGTACTGGCGTTAACATCAGGCATCATGCCTGGCTCCACTTGTGTGCCTTTTCAGAACCCTTTAAGGTATCCTTTACGAATGCCTCATACGACGGTTCCTCCCTTTGTGGGAAGATGGTACGGGACACCCTAGTTCAGAGTGAGAAAGATGGGAAGACTTTGTCTGCCATAGGGATCCACTTTTTGGACCCTCAACGATGTTTCTCTAGGAATCAGCGATGGACCAAGAAAATGTGGTTCTGGAAATCTCTGGGTTTCTCCCAGGACACTCAGGACTCACCTTTCACCAGGGGCAGAGGGGGATCTGACAGATGTCGCCCTAGAGGCAGAGGGGGTCTTGAGAACCTTTCTCGGACAGACTTGTGCAGCAGCCTTGAAGGGTTACCCAGCTGCTCATTGCTGGAGGCAGTCGGGGGTCGCCTTTCACTTCACCTAATGGCTTGAGAGTCAACCATGGGTGTTGCAAATTATATCCAGAGGTTATTCAATCCCCTTTCTAAAGTCACCTCTACCACCCAGACACCTCGCAGACATTCCACCTGCGCATAGGGAGGATGCAGCACTTGAAATTACAAAGCTGCTAGAAAAAATGGGTCATCCAAAATGTCTCCCAAGTCCAGCCCAGATTGGGCATTTATTCCAGGTTCTTTTTAATGCCAAAGAAGATGGGGGGGGGGGGGGCATAAGACCAATTCTGGATCTATCCAGTTTGAACCTGTCAGTGGCCAAGACGAAATTCCGGATGGTCACCCTTCAGTCTATTTTGCCCTTCCTGCAGGAGAACGATTGGAAGTGCTCAGTCGACCTCCAGGATGCATACTACTACAGCAAAATGGACAGGCACTCTTGGAGGCTCCTCCTCTTCTGGCTGGGAGCCATTCATTACCATTTTTAAGAGCTCTCCTTTGGTCTCGCCTCAGCCCCCAGGGTGTTCACCAAAGTGATAGCAGTAGTAGGCTCACCTGAGACTCCAGGGCATACAGGTCTTCCTTTGCCTAGACGATTGGTTCCTCACTCCTCCTTCCAAGCATAAGCTCTGTCTAGCGAGGGATTACTTTCTTCTCCTAACCCAGTGGTCGGGCATCACCATCAATCTCAGCAAGTCTTCACTGGCCCAGGCTCAGGTATTGCATTTCACAGGGGCTCGGTTGGACACAATTCAGACCAAAGGTCTTTCTTACCTCGGAGAGGATGCAGTCACTGAAACTTCACGTCCTGGGCATCCTTCAAGCCAAACCACCAATGGTGTAAATAATATTAAGGGCATTGGGGTCCATGGCAGCCATGATCACTCTCTTGCCTCTGGCGCGCTTTCACATGCGGGTTCTTCAGTGGACTGTTTCAATCCAATGGTCCATGTTAGACCTTCCATTGTCTCACCCTGTTAGAGTCTCTTGGGTGTGCAGGAGCTCCCTTCTGTGGTGGTTACGTTCTCCGGACCTTCTTTGGGGTTGTCCCTTTCTCCCCTCAGCCATAGTGACCATGGATGCCTCCCTGCTAGAATGGGGGGCACTGCTTGGAAGGACAGCCCATGGTCCCCGTACAAGACCAAATTGCATAGCAATGTCCTGGAGATGAGGGTGGTGCTTCTAGCATTGCTGGCTCTCCATGCCTATCTTCACCCCAGGAACAGTTGCTATTCAGACAGACATGTCTGTGGTCTGGTACATCAACAAACAGGTGAACCAGTTCTTAACCCCCCTATACCCCCCTATGTCATGAGACCATGAGAATGTGGGAGTGGGTGATCTCCACCGGCTGCTTTCTGGTGGCAACACACATGCCGGGGAGGTCCAACATTTTAGCGGACAGGCTCAGCAGGTCTTTACTGATGTCTTATGAGTGGTCTCTGAATCCTTCAATAGCGAAACAAATCTTTCTCAAGTGGGATCAGCCTTGCTCCGATCTCTTCGCCTCTCCTTCCAACGTGAAGTGCAGCAAGTTTTTCGCTCTGAACCCCACTCTGGGGGAAGCTGCCAGAGGTGCTCTGCTTCATGCTTGGCCCCCCAATCTTCTGTAGACCTACCTTCCTCTTCCTTTAATTCTAAAATTCCTTCAGAAAGCTCACAGGCTGGGGAGTCTGTTAATCCTCATTGCCCTATTCTGACTTTGCCAAGTCTGATTTCCATCTCTGTGGTCTCATCTGGTGGCTCCACCATAGCTGTTGGATCCAGTTCCGGATCTCAATTCTCATCCTTCAGGGATTCCCCATCCAGACCTGGGCAGTCTGAAGCTTACCGCCTGGCTGCTCCAGTTCCCCCAAATGTCAGGACTCCCGGTTTCTCCTCGCCTTCAAAAAGATCCTGGGGGCTGCTCCATTAATCTTCCAACAGAAAGGTATGCTCCAATAAATGGAGACATTTTTCAATCTGGGCCTAATGGCATGCCATCACTGTTCCAGTCTCCTCGGGTTTGGAATTCTTGGCAGGGATCCAACAAGGTGCTAGTTCTTCTACAGTCAAGGTTCAACTTGTGGCGGTTTCTAATTTTCATGTGGGGCATAATATGGCTTCCTTAGCATCTTCTAAGCTCTGCAAAGCCTTCCTAAAAGACACTTTTCTTCTTCTGCCACCATGGGGTCTTATGCTGGTTTTACAGGTGTTGGTTTTGCCTCCCTTTGAACCTGCAGCTTCTGTGGATCTGCAGTTTTTGTCCTGGAAGACTGCCTTCTTGGTGGCTGTTCTGCCAGAAGGTTTTCAGAACTTCAAGCATTGTGATTTTTCATAAGGATAGGGTATCCCTGCATATCCCTCCTTTTTTCCTAAGGTAGCTTCAGAATCCAATATTAATCAGGTTATTAATCTTCATTTTTTTTTCCCGAATTTCCAAAACAAAGGAGAATACAAGTTGCACGTGTTGGATATGCACAGACAGTTGCATTTTTATTTGCACAGGACTAAAACATTCCGTAAGTCTGACCAACTATTCATATCCTACTCTAAATCCTTCTTAGAGAAATCAGTATCTAAGATCACCATCACCAGTTGGATTTTGCAGTGTATTTTGCTGGCATATTCTACTAAGGGATTAACTCTGCCAGGTCAAGTGAAGGCATATTCCACCAGGTCTATACCTACTTCAGCTGCCTTCTGGTCCAGAGTTTTGTTAGATGATATTTGTTCTGCGGCCACCTGGGCTTCATCTCATACCTTTATCTCGCACTACAAGTTGGACATCATATCCAGGAACAGGGCATCTTTTGCCTCCGCTGTGCTCTGGAATATCTTTTCATGAGGGCCTCCCAGGTGTTTAGTAGCTGGGGACTCTGTCCCACAGGTTGCAGACCAAATGAAGACAACAACTTCAGATAAAGAAGTTATATACTCACCATAACTTTCCATCTGAGTTGTTGTTCTTCATTTGTCTTCAGCCATCCCTCCCTCCTTCCCCTTGCCTTGCATAGACTGTGTGGTGTTCTGATGAGTAGAGGATATGGTCATCACCAGGATGCCTGTTACTCTTTCCTTCTTCTTGTTTATGGATATTTTCGCATGGGATAAGGTTTTGGTTCGGGGCAATGCTAGGTTGGGCAGCAAACTCGATCTGAAGGGAGGAAGGAGGCAGGGGCATTACGGGTAGGGGAGGAGCTTAGAGCATGGGTCAAGATGCTGGGTATGCGGCTGTCAGATCCGTGCCAGATCTGGGAACCCACAGGATGAAGACAAATGAAGAACAACCACTTAGATGGAACGTTATGGTGAGTACATGACTTCTATTTTCAGTTAGAGGATAATTGTAGCCCTTTCTCCCTTTCTAACTTAAAAAAGGAGGGGTTTGTTAATTTAAGTCTGAGGACTGTTTCCTGAGCTTTTTGTGTGTATGTGCTCTGTTCCTCATCTGTGCTTTTTATATCAGGTATGTCTGAAAAGCAGGAAGGGAAGCCCTTAGGCTTAAAGAAATGTGAAAAATGTGGAAAGATGTCCCCTTAGCGAGCCTGGCATTCTGCGAGTTTAATGCTTGGGGCCTCT
This sequence comes from Protopterus annectens, assembly GCF_019279795.1. Classification (NCBI taxonomy): domain Eukaryota; kingdom Metazoa; phylum Chordata; order Ceratodontiformes; family Protopteridae; genus Protopterus; species Protopterus annectens. The sequence continues at coordinate 881,068,872 of NC_056729.1, forward strand.
TCATTTACAAGAGTCATGCTCCATCTGCCATGGTTTTAACCACAGGGCATTGATGAAGCTTAAAAATTAAAAGGGTCTGATTTTAAGGCCTCATTTTCCGAGGCTATACGCCTGAATCTTCAGAATCTGAAAAGTATGAAAAATTGGACAAACTGAAAAAGCAAGCTTCTTCAGAGCTGATGCAGAAAGCTCCCTAACTATCAACTCCAAGAGATACATTGAAGCAGACAAACCCCAGTCAGATTAAAGGTGTCTTAGGAGCAGCAAGAACCCTTGGCCTCGAAGACTACCTTACACTCTGAATTCAGAAATAGGAGCCGAACACCTTCCCTGAAACCAGTCCACTGTCTGCTCCTGTCACCTCTTCTAGCCAGATCTAGGTCACCTACCATCTGTACTCTGTCCACCAGGAGTCTGTCCAATGAAGATGTGGATAGGGTGGACAGACTATTAAAGACACCGGCTTTAGCGAAATTATTGTTGGATCCTAGCCCAAAGAAAACTGATCAGACACAGCCTCCCCCCTTAGTGCCTGCTCCTCTTCTCATCCATTCCTCTGCTTCAGATCCAGAAGATTTTGATATCCAGCTTGTGTCTGTGTATCTGGTCCGGGACTCCTAGCTTCCTCCGATCTGGTATCTGCCCCGGGTGTTTCCACCCAGTTGGAGGAGGAGACCTCTGGGAGCTGGCACACTCTGATCGGGTCCATGTGGCTGGTTTGGATCTCACCAGATCTGACCCTGTCTCTGGGGGCATTGGTGCAGGTGAGTTCGTCTCCTACTTTGGATTCGGAGCTTCCGTCTTCTGCTCTGGAGGTTTCATCAGCTCCGACAACTCATTTATCAGATGGGTGGAGTTCTTCAGTGCAGGGGAGGACTGCCTTTGAAGTTATGAGGAGGGTTCTGACTACCTCTGTCTGAGACACAATCTCTCGTGAATCGTCCTCCCAGCTCTGTCCAGGTGTCTTTGTCTTCTCATCTACCCTCTCCACAGATCCGCAGAGACCCTTGGCCACAGGATATCCAGCCCAGGACCCCCCCCCAACTTTTGAAACCTCTCCAGGATATCCCACTGAGGAGGTCCCTTGGAAGAGGACCTGCAAGAGGAAGCATCTCAACTCCCTGTCACATCTGATACTGACCTCGAATCAGAAGGGTGCCCATGGTCACCTCCTGAAGATGTCTCGTTTGGAGACATCCTGGAAATCTTAAAGCAGTGAGGTGACTGGCAGTCCATCTCCCCTTCAGCCGAGGAGTCGTTTTATCTGAAGGCCTTTGGGTCTCGCCTTTCAACCTCTTGGATGACCCCTCCTTCCAATTAACTTATTGAGTTGCTCTCTGAAGGCTTGGCTAGCCCCATAGAGCCTACTCACAGGAGGCCAAATAAGTATATTACAGCCCCTAAGGACGAGAACTTTTTGACAAAAGGTGTAGCAGTTGATCGTTGGTCATGGTGGCGGCCACTAAAAATGAGCTTTCTGAGACTAGCTCTTCTATCCATCCTCCAAATAAGGATTTCAGGACCATGGATAAGTATGGGAAGGGCGTCTTTTTGTCCGCTACCTTTGCCTTACGGTCAATGAATTATCTTACTCACTTCACTAGATTGCAGAGGGATCTGCTAAAGGAACTATCAGACTCCCTCCATGGAGCTGTAGCTGATACGGTAGCAGATGGTCAATGCTCAACTCACCACCCTATATTCAGTCATGAACTTATCCATGAGGCTTATATCATATGCAGCAGATGGAATGAGTAGGGCAGCGGGTTCCGGCATCTCTCTCTCAGGAGGCAGGCCTGGATGCACCTTTGTGATTTTGCTGAGCCATTCAAGTCTTCCTTCATTATGCCCACTTTGGGGCCAAAGTAAAAGAAATGCTCACCAGGTGTGAATGTGAAGGCAAGTTCCACACCTGTTAGATCCTTTCCCAAACGTCAAAGAAGTAGTGGGAAGATGTGGTTCAGAAAATCTCAGAGGTTTTTCTAAGCCACACAGGGTGAAAGTTCCCCTAGAGGCAGAGGCGGGAGCAATAATGGAAGATGCAACCCTCATGGCAGGGGTGGCCAGTTTTGATTTCATTTTCCTGGTGATTGAGTTCTGTTTGTTTATTGGAAATTACTGTTTTATATTCTTAATCATTTTACTTAGGTTCATAGGTTCATAGGTTTATACTAGGCTATCTGCCCTAAGGCATTTATAAGCCTAGCCCAAATTATTGTGGCTTACGCCACCCCTTATATGAAAAAATACTGTGCCCATTAGTTTGTTGTGCCTCTGTCCAGCAGTGACCCAGAGATGATTCCCGGGGTAAACCTACGATCTCCCATCCACAGGTCTAGATTTCTCTTGAACAGAGTCAGCGAGGTGCTCTGCCTCACATGGACCGGGATTTTATTCCACAGCATAGGGAGTCTCTGAGTGATAAATCTATCCCTCCAGCACGTCCTATTTATATCCGTGCTAAGGTTTAAGTCGCTTGCTCTAGTGGTTTTGGTGGGTTTGGATTTTTTGAGGTGGAGCATGTCCATTAATTCCGGGTTGGACATGGCCTTGTATGTCAGGCACATGTCACCTCTGAGCAGACTGTATGCGACTGAATAGAGCTGGAGTTTCTTCAATCTGGCAGCATATGACAGATTTTGGAGTCCCTTTATCCTTTTGGTGAGGAACTTTTGGGGTCTCTCCAATTGCTGCAGATGTCGGGTGAGATACATCCCGAATGGGGCATTGTACTCGATCATTGGTCTGATAAGTGAAGAGTACAGGGGAACAATGACCTCACTAGATCTGGATGTGAATCCCTTCATGATCAGGTGGGCAATGTAGAAGGTCTTTCTAACCACTTTAGCAATGTGAGTGTCAAAAGAAAGGCCACTGTCAACCTGGGTCCCCAGGTCCCTGATAACCTCTTCTGTGCTTAGTGGATTGCCACCTATATGGTAGCTTGGGGTTACCTTGTTTTTCCCGAAGGGTATGACTATACATTTTTTGGCGTTTAACTTCAGGCCATGGCTCTGGCACCAGCTATCTGTTTCCGTGAGTCCCTTCTGAAGGATATCAGTGTCCGATGCACTTATTAAATATTTTTATTAACTTACATTGTGTCTGGTCAATCAGTATTTTCTTTAGTGATTTGAGAGTGCTTATACTTAACTTGATAACTGTCCAGGCCACACCTGGCTGCTTAGGCCGTACTATTTCTTTTAATATTTAATTTTCATAATTGGGCACATCTTTAAAAGGGCATGAAAACACTGATTGGGGGCAGCGTTACCATATTATTTTGAGGAAGGGACACCGCTGGCAATCTCATTCCCAGAAGTGTTTGGATGTGTGAGATTGAAGTGCGAGTGTATCAATGGTCTTAAAATAAGACGCATTGCTCTGGAGTGTCTAATAAGGGGGTGCATTAGGGGTGGACAGAAGTAGACAGCCCAGTCCCTGGCTATATAGAGTGTGTTCCTGTTGTGCTGTTATGGGAAACTTGTGAAATATTACTCCTATTTAACTAACAGTCTGACATTGGAGTCCGTAGTGAGGATTGAAGCTCCTTATTTGCTGACCCAGGACAGTGGGAGATGTCACATTATTGTTGACAATTCAGTGGGATATTATCTGGATGCCACACTATGCACAAGCTCTTACAATAATGTACAGTTTAGAGTCCCCAGTTTGTCTACTGCATGTCTTTGGAATTTTGGAGGAAATCATAGTACCCAGAGAAAATTGAAACCAGGGAGGGCATGCAGACTCCACACATAAGGCACCCCAGCCAAGAACTTAAGTCAGTAGCTGTGAGGCAGCAATGCTTCCTGATGCAATACTGTGCTATTATACACACACGGGTGTGTTGTATATATGTGTGTGTGTGTGTGTGTGTGTGTGTGTGTGTGTGTGTGTGTGTGTGTGTGTGTGTGTGTATGTATATATGTATATATATATATATATATATATATATATATATATATATATATATATATATATACACACACACACGCACACACATATGACAGTGTGCCGCTGTCAACTGCAGCATTAAGTTGCATTGAAATCCTTAGGTTCATAGGTAGTTACTAGGCTGTTGGCCCTAGGGCCTATAGAAGCCTAGCCAGAAAGGTACCCTGGCTTTCGCCACCCAAGAAAATTATTTTCCTGGGCCCCTGTAGAGCAGAGCCACAGAAGTGATCCCTGGGGTGAATTTCCTATTTCCCATCCAATCGTCAAGATTTTTCTTGAAGATTGCTAATGAGGAGCTCTGTTTGACATAGGTAGGTCTGTTCCAGAGTATGGGAAGTCTCTGGAACAAGAATCTATCCCTCCAGCATGTTCTGTTTATTGTGGTGACAAGGTTTAGGTCCCTACAACGTGTAGTTCGGAGGGATTGGGATTTCTTTAAGTGGAGCATGTCCAACAGCTCTGGGTTTGACATAGCTTTGTATGTTAGGCAGAGATAGCCTCTGAGTAGGCGTTATGCGACTGACTAAAGCCGGAGATTTTTGAGACAGTCTGCGTAGGGTATCTGTTTGAGGCCAGTAATCCTCTTTGTGAGGCATTTCTGTGGCCTCTCCAGTTGTTGTAGATGTCTTTTGAGGTACATACCAAAAGGGGCGCTGTACTCTATAATGGGTCTAATGAGTGATGAGTAGAGGGGAACCATGACCTCTTTTTTTCTGGATGAGATACCTTTTGTGATGAGGTGTGCCACGTAGAAGGATTTCCTGACCACTGGGGTGATGTGATTATCGAAGGAGAGATTACTATCCACTTGTGTCCCAAGGTCTCTCATCACACTTTCAGTAGGTGTAGTTCATTGGTACAGAGTTTTCACCAAAGGGGATGACAATGCACTTTTTGGCTTTGAGCTTCAGCCATGGCTTTGGCACCAGGCATCTGTTTCAGTGAGGCCCTTTTGTAGGATACCCACATCGTTAGGAGTTTCGATTATGGCTCCCAGTTTGCAGTCATCTGCAAACTTTGTTAGCCAAAGACCTTCTGTGTTAGCCTGTACTTCAGAGAAGTAGATACCAAATAGGAGAGGACCCAGGACTGAACCCTGTGGTACTCCACTTGTCACTGGTCTGAAGTCTGATTTGGAGTCTGCTACTTTCACAGTGTGGGTTCTCTCCGTGAGCCAGTTGGCAACCCATCTTGTGACGTAGGGATTTATACCTAGCTTAGTGAGTTTATCTATAATTCTAGAGTGGGGGATGGTATCAAATGCCTTGGTGAGAATCTAGATAGGCTGTGTGAACCACCTTACCCTCATCTATGGCTTTGGTGACTGCTTCAAAGAAGTCTGTCAGGTTTAGGAGACTTGATCTGCATTTTACAAACCCGAACTAGGTGGGGTCCAGAATGTGGAGATTACTAATGTCTTTGTTTATGAGTTCCATGACTATAAATTCCATGGCCTTGCAGATGCGGCTCGTCAGGCTAATGGGGCGGTAGTTCCCGGGGTCCATCGTGGCTCCCCCTTTGTGGAGTGGGATAACCGTCGTGGTGTGCCATTCAGTGGGCACAAAGCCTGAGGTGAGGCTATGATTGAATATGGTACTTGGGTGGGGTGCCAGTTTGTTCTGTAGTTAATGTAGAACGCAGCCTGGGATATTGTCAGGTCCCATGGATGCCATGTTCTTGGCTTTGGAGAGTGTGTTTTTTATCTGTGCAGCCATGATTACAGGAACTTTGCATTCTTCTGGTATAGAGATGAACCCTTTAGGGGGTGAGAGGGGGGTAAAGTTGAGGAGGTAAAGTTGGCAATATCAGTTGGTTCTGTATATTTAGTGTCATTGTGCTGTAACTCAGAGCAGATCTGAGTGTTGCCATTGAGATTCTTGACATAGCTGTTGAATGCTTTGTGGTTGTCTTTAGAGTCCGTGGCAATTTTGTTTTCCTAATTAGCTTTGGAGGTTTTTATGAGAGATCTCAGCTTCTTACTGAGGCTGACCAGGGAGCTCCACCAGTCATGGGACTTTACTCTTTTTTGCAGCAGTTTCTTTCTTCTGTTGTAGAGTTTGTTTATGGCAGAGGGCCACCAGATTGGCTTCCTTTTTATGGAGGATAACATCTTGGTTCTGTTAGGGATAGCACGATCCATGCATGTGTGTAAGTGCTTATAAAGTGCATTTGTGTAAGATTCATCAGTCGTACCTGTATTGTCCGTCTGTATGGGTGGCATGAAGTTTGCCACTTCTGTATTAAGAAGTGTGAAGTTGGCTTTGGAGAAGTTTTTAACGTGATTTCCCTAATGGGGGTGGTGGCGGGATGTGGATGTCTAGGGTGATTAGTTTGTGGTCGGATCTGACCAACGAGGAATTGACCTCTGGTGTGGAACGCTGGTCACCCATGTTGGTAATGACCAGGTCTAGGTTATTGCTGCCTCTTGTGGGGGTATGAATAAGTTGATCCAAGGCTTTGGAATTTATGAATTCCAGAAAACATTGAGCAAAAGAGTTGGTACATGAGTAGTTTTCCCAGTTAATGGTTGGGTAGTTGAAATCGCCCATTATTAGGGTGTTGGGTTGTACTCTAATATTTTCCAGTGTGTCAAGAAATGAGGAGAGGGAATCCTTGGGCATGGTGGGGGAGGTCTGTAGCAGGCTACAATTTTGATTGCGGTCTTGCCGGAGTTAGTTGCACATGGATAATCTCTGATGCATTATGCTGTGCAACTAGCCTGGAGGTGTGGGTATCCTTAATGAATATGGACACACTTACACCTTTAGTGCTTCAGTCCGGGTTAGGTGGCCGAAAGGTGTGGTATGAATTATAGCCTGGTAATGTAGGGGTACTCTCTGGAGCTTTGAACCAGGTCTCTGTCACTGCACAGATGTTTAGGTTCTCCATTTTAACGAGTGCCTCGAATGAGTGCATTTTGAGGTTTAGACTTCTAGCATTGAGTAGCATTATCCTCGGATTCTTCTTGCTTGTACTTGTTACAGTGGTGAATTTATATGAACCTTGCCTACAAAAGGCACTATAGGGGTGGCAAGAGCCTTAGCCAGTATCCGGAATCCCAAGGCAGACAGGTGCAGGCCATCTCTGGCAAAGCATCGTGGTCTGTCGATCATGTCATCCCAGGCAGACAAATACTAGATCCCCTTAGAATGACACCAGAAGCTTAGCCAGTTGCTGAAGTCAATCATTTTGTCCTTGTACTGTGGTATAATTCTGGGTGATGGCAGGATGCTACTGAGGGCTAGGGTCATACCTGCTTGGGCTGCAAGATCGGAGAGCTCCTCCTTGCCTCTTTTCATACAGTCCAGGGAGGTACGTCTCGAGTCATTCACACCAACATGGACAATGACAGAGTCATATTTGTACTTGTTGTGGAGTGACCTGAGTGCGTGTGTTATATGGCGGATCCTGGCACCTGACCGGCAGCTTGACAGTAACTTTCTCCTTGTTTAGCCTGGTGAGTGGAACATCAGTGTGCCTGACTATAGAGTCACCTATGACTAGAGTGTTGGGTACGTTGTTATGCCTTATGGGCTGTGGTTGAGTGGCAAACTGAGATTGTGGGCTATGTGTCATTTGGGTTGTATTGGGGGGGGGAGGAGTTTGCTTGTGTTTTGGCTTTGGAGGTCCCTGTTGCTTGGGCAGGTTTTTATTGAGAGCCTCAGCGAATGTAGGTGTGTGTTTTGCGTTTCTGTGTGTGTGTTTTGGTGGTGTAGATTTTGAGGGACTATGTGATGAGTGTGGTGTGATGAGTGTGGTGTGGTGCAAGTGTTTACCTTCTCCTCTTGACTGTCTATTCCAGTCTTGGGTGCAGAGAGCTTTGCTTCCAATTTGGCTATATAAGTGCATCTCTCACAGGTTGTAGTGTTGAGTGGTAGGAGGAGAGGGTTGTCTGTGTACATGAGGCAATTGCTGCATTGCCCCAAGATGCCCAGATTCATCAGGTAGATAGGAGAAAACACCGGGAGCTAACCCTTAGACATGCCTGGATAGGTGCTTATTTATTAAGTACTAAAAACTGCTTTTCTCTAGACATGTGAGGAAAGTTGAGTGCTGTAGTAATTTGTAGCTTATTTAGTGCTTACGAGTTCTGAACAAGTGCTGAGCTCAAAGAAACAAATTTGAGTGCTGAAACTAAAAAACTGGCTAATTTTAAGAAACAAAATTAAGCTGCAAGGCTTCTCTCCAACACAGAAAGGTTTGGGGACTCAGAAGCTTACAAATAATCCTGAATACAGCAAATATGTATGTGGGATATTAGGGTTAGAATAGTAGTACTGAGTGTATTTTTTTAGTTCAGTAACCTGTTGTTGTTCTCCAGAAAATTTGATGTGAAAGTCTAAAAGGAAGATTGGTGTATGACCTTTTATACACTGTATGAAATGCCTGGGGTCACACATTTCATTGTCAGTCTGACAAGCTGTATTATATTATGTAAAACTTCTTGTAAGACAGAGGCATGCTGCTTATGACCAGAGTTCATCTTTACTGAGTTGCCATTACATTACAAGTTAAAAGTTCTATAAATTTCCCAGAAAGCAACATTTTTGTGATTGTATACACTCCAGTAACAAAGGTCTGTGTGCTGACAGCAGCAGTATGTTGTCACCAAATTATGTGTGGGTCTTCGTCAAAATTCTTGCTGGAATGTCAGTCTTAAGGGAATTTTGAAGCTGTGTATCCCATTGATACTTCATAGGTAGGTACTAGGCTATCGACCCAAGGGCCTATGTAAGCCTAGCCAACAAGGTTCCCTGCTTATGCCACCCAAGAAAGTTATTTTCCTGTGCCACTGTCGAGCAGAGAGACAGAAGCGATCCCCGGGGTGCATTTCCTATTTCCCATCCACTCAAGATTTTTCTTGAAGAGTGCTAATGAAGAACTTTGCTTGTCATAGATGAGTAGCCTGTTCCAGAGTATGTGAAGTCTCTGTGACAGGAATCTATCCCTCCAGCATGTCCTGTTTATTGTGATGACAAGGTTTAGTCCCTAGAGCGTGTAGCTTGGAGGGATTGGGATTTCTTTAGGTGTAGCATGCCCAACAGCTCTGGGTTTGACATAGCTTTATATGTTAGGCAGAGATCACCTCGGAGTAGGCGATATGCTACAGAGTAAAGCTGGAGTTTTTTGAGTCTGTCAGTATAGGGCATTTGTTTATGGCCAGTAATCCTCTTTGTGAGGTACTTCTGTGGCCTTTCCAGTTGCTGCAGATGTCTTGTGCGGTACATTCCTAAAGGGACGTTATACTTTATAATGGGTCTAATGAGTGTGAAGTAGAGGGGAACAATGACCTCTTTTTTTCCTGGATGAGAACCCTTTTATGATGAGGTGTGCCACGTAGAAGGACTTCCTGACTACTGTGGCGATGTGACTATCAAAGGAGAGTCTACTGTCCACCTGAGTCCCCAGGTCTCATCACACATTTGGTGTTAAGTAGATTGCTGCCTAATCATCTCTGTATCACTGCTGGACAGAGGCACAGCAAACTAATGGGTATAGTATTCTCATCCTAAGGGGTGGTGAAAGCCACACACACTCTGGCTAGGCTTATAAATGCCCTAGGGCAGATAGCCTAGTATGAACCTATGTGGTAGTTCATGTGTACAGAGTTTTTACCAAAGGGGATGACCCTGCACTTTTTGGCATTGAGCTTGAGGCCATGGCTCTGACACCAGGCATCTGTCTCAGCGAAGCCCTTCTGTAGGATGTTCACATCATTTGGGGACTTGACTGCAAACTAGGAGCCATAGTCATTTGTGAACTTTGTTAGCCAGAGGCCTTCTGTGTTAGCCTGTACTTCAGAGAAGTAGATACCAAACAGGAGAGGTCCCAGGATGGAACCCTGTGGTACTCCACTTGTCACTGCTTTGAGGTTAGATTTGGAGTCTGCAACTTTTACAGTGTGGGTTCTGTCAGTGAGCCAGTTGGCAACCCATCTTGTGACGTAGGTATTTATACCTAGTTTAGTGAGTTTAGCTATAATTCCAGAATGGGGGATGGTGTTGAAAGCCTTGGCAAAGTCAAGATAGGCTGTGTGAACCAACTTACCCTCAACTACGGCTTTGTTGACTGCCTCAAAGAAGTCTATCCGGTGGCATGATCTGCCTTTCACAAACCCGAACTGAGTGGGATCCAGAGTTTGGAGTTTACCAATGTCTTTGTTTGAGTTCCCATGATGATACGTTCCATGGCCTTGCAGACCAGGCTCGTCCGGCTAATAGGTCGAAAGTTCCCAGGATCAGTGGTGGCTCCCCCTTTGTGGAGTGAGATAACTGTTGCTGTGCGCCATTCAGTGGGCACAAAGCCCGATGCGAGACTATTATTTAACATGGGGCTTAAGTGGGGAGCCAGTTCGTTCTGAAGTTCGTGTAAAACGCAGCCTGGGATGTTGTCCGGTCCCATGGATGCTGTGTTTTTGGCTTTACAGAGTGCAGCTTTTACTTGCGTAGTTGTGATTACAGGGACTCTGCATTCTTCCTGTATAGATATGAGCACTTTAGGGGGTGGGGGTTGGGTAAAGTTAGCACTTAGGGGGGGGTGGGGTAAAGTTAGCACTGAACCTATCTGGCAGGATGTTGGCAATATCAGCTGGTTCTGTAATTTTCGTGCTGTTGTGCTGTACCTCAGAGCAGATCTGGGTGTTGCCATAGAGATTCTTGACATAGCTATAGAATACTTTGTGGTTGTCCTTCGAATTAGTGGTGATTTTGTTTTTGTATCTAGCTTTGGAGGATCTTATAAGGGATTTCAGCTTCTTACTGAGGCTGACCAGGGAGCTCCTCCACTCATTAGATTTTACTCTGTTTTGCAACAGTTTCTTTCTTCTGTTGTACAGTTTGTTTATGGCAGGGGACCACCAGATTGGCTTCCTTTTTTTGGAAGATAGCATCTTGGTTTTGTTTGGGGTAGCACGATCCATGCACTTGTGTAAATGCATATAGAGTGCATTTGTGTAGGATTCAGCAGTTGTAACTGTATTGTCCATCTGCATGGGTGTCATTAAGTTCACCACTTCTGTCTTAAGAAGCATGAAGTTGGCTTTGGAGAAATTTTTTACTGTGGTTTCCTTAATGGGGGTGGGGGCGGGATGTGGATATCAAGGGTGATTAGTTTATGGTCGGATCGGACCAATGAGGAGTTGACTTCAGGTGTGGAACAATGGTCAATCATGTTGGTAATGACTAGGTCTAGGATATTGCTGCCCCTGGTGGGGGTGTGGATAAGTTGATCCAGGGCATTGGAGTTTATGAATTCCAGAAAGCGTTGAGCTAAGGAGTTGGTACGCAAGTAGTTTTTCCAGTTAATGGTGGGGTAGTTGAAGTTGCCCATTATTAGGGTGTTTGATTGAACCCTAATATTTTCCAGTACATCAAGAAAATAGGTGTGGGAATCCTGGGGCATGGTGGGGGATCTGTAGAAAGCTACAATTTGAATTGCAGTTTTGCCCAGAGTTAGTTGCACTTGGATAACCCCGGATGCATTATGCTGAGCAACTAGTCTGGAGGTGTGGATATCCTTAATGTATATGGACACACCTCCACCTTTGATGTTTTGGTCCAGGTTACATGGCCGAAACGTGTGGTATGAGTTATAGCCTGGTAGTTCCAGGGGTGCTCTATGGAGCCTTGAACCAGGTCTCAGTCACTGCACAGATATCGATGTGCCTCGAGTCAGCGCATTTTGAGATTTAGACTTCTAGCATCGAGTAGCATTACCCCCAGTTTTTGCTTGCCTGTTCTTGTTACGGTGGTGAATTTATTTGAACCTTGCCTAAAAAAGGCACTATAGGGGCAGCAAGAACCTTAGCCTGTATCCGGAATCCCAGGGGCGACAGGTGCAGGCCATCTGTGGCAAAGCATGTCATCCCAAGCAGACAGATACTGGATCCCCTTAGAACGACACTAGAAGCTTAGCCAATTGTTGAAGTCAATCATTTTGTCCTTGTACTGCGGTATCATTCTGGGCGAAGGCAGAATGCTACTTAGGGCTAGGGTCATGTCTGCCTGGGCTACAAGATCGGCAATTCTTAACAAAGGGACACTAACATGGGTTTTTATACGTGTGCCAAATGTAGGGTTCCACAGACATTTCATTATCACAGATTGGCATGCTACATTTTCTTGATTTGCATTAGCATGGGTATGCGATTTGATTAGGGTGCGGTAAGCAACACTCATCCAGAATGTATCCTTAATGTGTTGTGATTGTATCAGAAGTAAAAATAATATTTAACAAAACAAAAAACAACATTCTGAGAATGCTAGCTTGCTATTACCAAAATATCATGTGTCGAAGGAGCCAGTGTATGTGTATAGGGTTAGAATAGTAGTTGAAGGTGTATTTTATTACTAAATATATTGCAGCTTACTGAATATTTTGAAGCCTCACAGGGGGACTGACATATGGCCTTTAATGCATAGATGCCAACCATACTAGGCATTTAATTTTCATAGTCTAGAATGCTGCATTATGTCAGGGTTCCATTTAGAACTGTATGTAGTGAAGCACATTATGTAAAGATAAGGTTAATTGCATGTCTTTATAGTTACTTATATGACTTTATAGTCCAGGATTCACAAGCTTTCTCTAAGTGAGTGGGGTTGATAAGGGCATCCTGAGACATGCACACGGACAACCATCTACTACTACCACCTAGGGACACAATTTTTGAGATGCAGTTACATTAAGAACCTAGAGTATGTGCTCTGTCCCTCACAAGCCAGTATATCTGGCACTGAGAAGGTTGTCAACACAATCACTAAACCTCAAACACCACCCACAACTACACAACACACATCCACATATGCGGAGGTTTTCAACAAAAACAAACCAAAATAAAGGAGATTTCAGAGGCAAAAATGCACATCAACTCCACAACCCTCCACACCACATACCACACATAGTCCACACACCTGTGTCTCGCAACCACTAAGGTCTAACCATAAACACGACATATTAGTAAGAGGAGACTCCATTGTGAGACGCACAGATGTACCTCTCACCAGGCTGGATAAGGAGAAAGTCACTGTTAGTTGTTTGTCAGGTGCCATAATCTGCCATATCACACACAAACTCAAGTCTCTCAACAACGGGTGCTGTTATGACTCTGTCATAGTCCATGTTGGTGTGAATGACTTGAGATGTACCTCCCTGGACTATATGGAGTGAGACATGATTGAGCTCGCTTGCTGAATGCGTCTCCCAGGCAGGCATGTCCCTAACCTTAAGCAGCATTTTACTGTCACCCAGAATGATAATTGAATACAAACAGAAAACGATTGACTTTAACAATTGGCTTAGTTTCTGGTGTTATTCCAGGTGGATCCAGTACCTGACAGCCTGGGAAGATATAATCAGCAGACCACAATGCTTTGTGAGAGATGGCCTGCATCTGTCTCACTTGAACTTCAGGCTTCTAGCAAAGGCCCTTGCCTCCCACATAGTGCCTTTTTTAGGAAAAGTCATGAGGTCAATACTACCAACATAAAAATTTCAACAAAATGCAAATTAAAGGTCATGCCGCTAAATGCTGGGAGTCTAAAAAAACTGCACTCATTGCAAGTATTCTTAACCCTGGAAAATGCTGACATTTGTGCAGTCACCGAAACCTGGTTCAAAGCTGCAGAAAGCACCGCAGCCATACCTGGTTACTCATACTATCATGCATTCAGACACCAAACTGTTGGCAGCAAAACTGGAGTTTCAATATATATTAAAGACACGCACAACTCCAGGGTGGTCAAACAGTATGACACACAGGACACACTCCAGGTGCAGTTAACCATTGACAAGACCCCTATTCAAATCATAGTGAGCTACAGGCCACCAAATTTGATTTGAGATTCCCACTCCACCTATCTAGACCTCTTCAAATCTATCAAGATTCAACCCATTACCCTGATTCTGTGCAACTTTAACTACCCAACCATAGACTGGAAAAACTACTCATGCCAGCACACAAATGCTCAGTGATTCTTTGATTTTTATCAATGCAAATGTCTTGGAACAGCGTCAGTACCCCCACAAGAGGTGATAATATCTTGGACTTGGTACTATCCAACATGAGTAACCACTGCAGCACCCCTACAGTATCATCCTCTCTGGTAAGATCCAACCATAATGTGGTCACTTTCAAACTCACTTCTCTCCTGACCCCCCACTAGCTAGGGTAAAACAAAAAACTTGTCTAAAGTTGATTACAACCTCCTGAGGGATGGTATAAACAGCTTCACAGCCCCCTCTCCCTCTGGTGTGGATTTGGACATTGGTGCCAGTTCCTACAAAGTACTATATGAGCATTTATATAGATGCATGGAATCAGGAATACCGACAGGGCAAAATCATCCTCCGCAAGGAAGAGTAAACCTGTCTGGTGGACATCTGCATTAAATAAACTATATAACAAAAGGAAAAAATTGCTGTCAAGGACCATGAAGGAGCAGGTGCCCAATTGGAAATAATCTCTCCTTAGTGTGAGCAAGCAAATAAGAGCACTAATGAAATCCTCTAAAGCCAACTTCGAGTCCAAATTGGCCACATCGACTAAAGACCATCATAAGGCCTTCTTCACATATGTCCGCAATCTCAAGGAAGCACCCAAATCTGTTCAGAACTGGTGGTGAAGGACACCACATACACACACATATGCTGTGTATTTAGCCAGCATACCGGCTGACTGATTCAGCGAAAATTTCACCCCTGTCCCCCCCTGTCAGTTAAGTCGGGACATCCCCAGTACCTGCCCCCATCCCCTTATCTCTAGGGAACAGGTCATCACTGCCCTCTCAAAGGCAAAAAATACAGCCTCCATGGGACCTGATAACATCCCAAGCTGTATCCTACATGAACTCGGGCATGAACTTGAAGCATCGTTTGGCACCCTATTCAACCAAAGCCTGAGTACCGGCTTTGTCCCAGCTGAGTGGAGGACAGCCACTGTCATCCCTTTACACAAAGGTAAAGTGTCCACTGATCGGGAGGTTATAGACCCATCAGCCTAACCAGCCTGATCTGCAAGGCCATGGAATCATGGACCTCATTAACAGGGGACATTGGCAACCTCCAAACACTCGACCCCGCATAGTTTGGCTTTGTCAATGGGAGGTCATGTCTGTTAAGTCTGGTTGACGACTTTGAGATGGTCACCAAAGCCATGGACGAGGGGAAGATGGTTCACACCACCTACTTTGACTTGGCCAAAGCCTTCAACACTATTCCCCCACTCGGCCATAATAGATAAATTCTCTCAACTAGGCATCAATCCATATGTTACCAGAAGGGTAGCAAACTGGTTCACTGATAGAACCCACCTAATCAAAATAGGCGAAGCCCCCTCAAGCAGTTGACCCTTAACGAGTGGTGTACTCCAGGCATCAGTCTTGTGGCCTCTGTTATTTGGAATATACTTCTCTGAGGTGCAGGCCAGAACCAGTGGGTTATGGCTGACCAAGTTTGCAGATGACTGCAAGATGGGCGCGGTCGTCAATTTCCAAAGTGATGTGGACGTCCTCCAAGAGGGTCTCACCCAAACAAATGACTGGTGCCAGAAACATGGCCTTAAGCTGAATGCCAAAAAATGCATCATCATTCCCTTTGGGAAGAGTGATGTCACCACATATCACAATAATAACAACGTCCTAAGCATGCAATCATTCGTGAGTTATTTGAGCACCCAGGTTGATGGCAACCTGACTTTTGACCACCACATTGTTTCCGTTGTACCGAAAGCTTTCTACATGCCCAACTGATAAGTAAGGCTGTCTAATCCAGGGACAAGGAGGTCTGTAAAATCCCTGTATTCTTTTCCTTATAGGGCCAATTATTGAGCACAGCGCCTCTTTTGTGATGTACCTCGCAAAGCACATGCAACAGCTGGAGAGACCACAGAGGTTCCTCACCAGGAGAATCCAGGGCCTCAAACACCTACCCTACCCAGATAGGCTAAAAGCCATGTCCCTCTGCTCAGTTTCATACAGACTCCTCAGAAATTACGTCAGTCTGGCATACAAAGCAGTCTCAAACCTCGCCTTGATGGGAGTGCTGAATATCCGCAGGTCAAGCTCCACTCTAGTAACCCACACAAACAACCTCAACCTGGTCTTTGACATCCTTGTTGGCAGGGCAGATTTGTGTCCCAGAGACCCCCCCCCCCCATCTGTAGAATAGACTCCCTCTCCATGTCAAGCAGAGTTACCTAATTATCCCTTTTTAAGCCCAACCTGGATAACTGGATGGGAAATGGAAAATACACACTGGGATTCCACCTGTGTCCCTGCTGGACAGGGACTTTGGGTGCTGACTTGGCTAAACTCTTGGCTAGGCTTATAAGGGCCTCAGGGCCAATAGCCTAGTAACTTCCTCTGATCATGTAATTATTCTGAAAATCAAACAAGTCAGACATGAATCATCCAATATTGGTAGTTCCCCCAGCAGTCCTGTGTAAGCATTTGGGTACTCTTCTTTGCCGATCATTTCACTACAAAAATATATTTCAGACTAACACACACTGTATATTTGGGTCTATATTAAAATGACGAAATCTTTCAAAAGTGAATGCCAGTGCATCGATACATAAACGTCTAAGTACTACAAGATCGAAGGATGTAAACAGCGCCATACAGGTAAGTAAAACCTAAGTAAACAAACTTAAACTGACTTTTGCAGGGGGTCAAGCCCCCCTGCACCCCCCATGTGGGGGGCTGTGCCCCCACACCCCCCCCTACTTAAATATACCAACTCCAAGATCACACTACAGTGGGGAAAAGGATATATTTCCTCTTTCCCATGATCACCCTGCTGGCCAAAGAAATAAGTTCGGCGGCATAATTTTCGCTGTTTACGTCCTTCTCTTGTAGTACTTCAATGTTTGTGTCGACGTATTGGTATTCACGTTTGTGAGCTTTCGTTGTTTTAATATAGACCCGTATATATTTGGGGTGAGAACTAAAGTAACATTGTCCTCTTAGAAAAGTGTTACTTTCTCTCATTTTAAATGCTATAGCAAAAATGTGCATTTTATTTGTTCTCACAAACATGAACATATCTATTAGATCTGCTGTCTATTTTCCCTAAATAATAAGGTGTGCAGTATGCAGAATAAGGCTTACACATCCCCTTATCTTATCCCTGCACATGTATCTTCAAGCAGTAGAGTGATATTCTCATTTGTATGTAGGGTCAAATGAAGGCTGGAGCGTGACCTTTTGTAACTGCTGAATTGTATAATTTCCAAAACATGTCAGTTTACTTTCAGCTCTGTTCGGAGTAACAGATACAAAAGTTATTAAAAACATAAATGTATAATTGTTCTGACTTCAGAACTGTATGTATTTATGTACTAAGTAAATTTAATTGTGTTATGTACAAAATTACATTAAAAGATTATTATTTTTCTTTAAAATGAAATATCTGGCTACTCCTTGGCTTTTAGGATAGAAGTACAAACTATGGATGCATTCTATTAATTCATCCAGTAAATTTCCCTGAAAATGTCAAGAGAAATCGAATCATTTTGGAGGCACAAGCATTTATATAAAGAGTGCAACAATAGCTCAAATAATCAGTAGTTTGGGGACAGTCCTCTGCAAAAATTTTCAGTAGTAAAGGTTCATAGGTTGGTATTAGGCTATCCGGCCCTAGGGCTTATACAAGCCTAGCCATAACAATTCCCTGGCTATTTCTTCCCACATTATTTACTTCCCTGGACCCCTGTCTAGCAGGGCGACTGACATGATCCCCAGGGTGAATTTCCTTTCTCCCATCCAATCGTCAAGGTTCCTTTTGAAGAGGGCCAAGGAGGCGCTCTGCTTGACATGCATGGGCAGTCTATTCCAGAGTCTGGGGAGTCTCTGGGTCAGGAACCTATCCCTCCAGCATGTTTTTTTTTATTGTGATGACAAGGTTTAGATCCCTGGAGCGTGTGGCTCTGAGGGATTGGGATTGTGTAGCATGTCAAACAGCTATGGGTTTGACATGGCCTTGTATGTTAAGCAGAGATCGCCTCTGAGTAGATGATATGTGACAGAGTATAGCTGGAGTTTTTTAAGGCAGTCAGCATAGGGCATCTGCTTTAGGCCTGTGATTTTTTTTTAGTGAGGTATTTCTGTGGCCTTTCCAGTTGTTGCAGATGTCTTGAGAGGTACATTCCAAGTGGGGTGTTGTATTCTATAATGGGTCTAATAAGGGAAGAGTACAGTGGGACAATGACCTCCTTTTTTCTGGATGAAAAGCCCTTAGTGATGAGGTGTGCCACATAGAAGGATTTCCTGACTGTTGTGGCGATATGCTTATTGAAGGTGAGACCACTGTCCACCTGTGTTCCTAAGTCTCATCACATTTTCGGTGTTTAGTGTACTGCCACCTATGTGGTAATTCATCGGTAGATGTTTTTTCCCAAAGGGGATAACTATACATTTCTTGGCATTGAGCTTGAGCCCATGGCTCTGGCACCAAGCATCTGTTTCTGTAAGGCCCTTTTGTAGAGTATCCACATCATTTGGGGATTCAGTAATGACTCCCAGTTTGCAGTCATCTGCAAACTTTGTTAGCCAGAGTCCCTGAGTGTTGGCCTGTACTTCAGGGAAGTAGATGAGCGGTCCCAGGACTGAACCCTGAGGTACTCCACTTGTCACTTGTCTGGAGCTGGATTTAGAGTCAGCTACTTTTACAGTGTGGGTTCTGTCAGTAAGCCAGTTGGCAACCCATTGAGTGACGTAGGGATTAATGCCCAGCTTTAGTAAGTTTATCTATGATTCCAGAGTTGGGGATGGTGTCAAAGGCCTTGGTGAGGTCCAGATAGGCTCTGTGGACTGCCTAACCCTCATCCACGGCTCTGGAGACTGATTTGAAGAAGTTAATCAGGTTCAGGAAACAAGATTGGCCCTTCACAAACCCAAACTGGGTGGGGTCCAGTGTTTGAAGGTTGCCAATATCTTTGTTTATAAGTTCCATGGCCTTGCAGATCAGGCTCGTCAGACTGATGGGGCGGTAGTTCCCAGGATCCAAGGTGGATCCCCCTTGTGGAGTGGGATAACTGTAGCTGTGCGCCACTCAGTGGGCACGAAGCCTGAGGTGAGGGTATGATTAAAAATGCACTTAGGTGAGGTGCCAGTTCATTTTGTAGTTCATGTAGTACACAGCCAGGGATGTCATCTGGTCCCATGGATGCTGTATTCTTAGCTTTGGAGTGTGCGTTTTTTACCTGTGTGGCCGTTATTACCAGAATTTGGCAATCTTCCGGTATTGAGATGGGCCATTTAGGAGGTGAGAGGGGGGTGAAGTTGGCACTGAATCGATCTGCCAGGATATTGGCAATATCCTTGGAATCAGTATATTTAATGCCATTATGTTGTAGCTCAGAGCAGATCTGAACATTGCCATTTAGATTCTTGACATATTTATAGAATGCCTTGTGGTTGTCTTTGGAATCATTGGCAATTTTATTTTCGTATTTTCCTTGCTGGAGAAGCACCATACTTAGATTTGATAGTATGCATCCTAGATTCGTTTTTAGAAATATAGTTAAAGCTTTGGAGGACTTTGCAAGGGATCTCAGCTTCTTACTGAGGCTAAACAAAAATATAAGCAGTCCTGGCTCCCAAGGGTCTCCTCAAAAGTAAACAACACAGCAAGGAAAAATAAAGTTGAAGCAGACCACCATGATAAAATCAACGATTTATTGGTAAAAGATGAGCGCTTTCGCGTGCACAAAGAGCACGCTTCTTCAGATCTAATATACAAACATAAAAAACTTCCTTTTATACAAAAAGGGGGAGTATACTCCCTACACTCTTTATGTGCAATCATCCAATTAATCAAACAATTAAAAAAGCAAATCACACATCCATCCCAAGAAACAGTTCTGACAGATGTTCTTCATCTCACATTGCTGCAGTCCTTACATATGGGTAGTCCGCTGTCCTCGGTCGGCCCGAATACCAAAGTATTAGGCTGACGTCGGTCATGGGCGCTCAGATCTGACATCAGAGCGTCAGGGTATAAAAGCGCATGACCGACGTCATATCCTCAGTCTTTTTTGCCGCATGGTCCGATGCAGAAGCAGCGTTTGCAAGTGCCGTTCGGCGTTCTGAAATTTTCGTATTCTGAGTTTCAGACCGAAACCAAGTTGGCTAAGTACCCCGTTGGGGAATATTTTTGTTTTTTCTTGCCTCAGTTAATTCCGGATGTCAGAAAAAGTGAATAATTGTATTTCTTGTGGGAAACAGATACCGCATAGGGATTACCACTCTCTTTGTATTCCTTGTTTGGGACCTGAGCACGACGTAGTCGGGTGTCGCTTTTGTGCTAGGTTTAATAAGCGTACCATTAAACATAAGTTAGATTGTGCTAGGCTTGTCTTCGGTAAGCGGTGTAATTATAATATGCCGTTGGATCCTCCGACGCCCGCTACCGCGAAGAAGCGCAAAGACAAATCTTTAAAGTCCAGGCAGGATGAGTCGTCCGTTCCGGACGCCGGTTCTTTAGAAACTACGGTGGAATCTGTGGATCCAGCCGAGGTTTCAGTTGAGTCTCAGGGGGAGGCTTTGATTTTGCAAGATGTGGCCTCTCAGGAGTCAGGTCAGGCTGAGGGGGCCTCTCAGGTTGCTGTTCTCCCTTCCTTGCCTAAGGTGGTTAGGCCTTCTCCTTCTGTCTCTAAGGCTCCTTCCAAAGGCAGGCCTGGTTTGCCTTCCACGGGTGTCAGTCCTAGTTCTGCAGGTTCTGTGCCTAAAAAACACATGCTTAAAATGGCAGAAGATTTAATTTCCTTAATCAGAGGTTCTATGCCCCCTCCTGATAAGAGGCCTAGGGTGGAGCCAGAAGTGGAAAGTTTGGAGCAGGCTTCAGATTACTCAGAGTCTTCGGCTGAAGACATTCAGGATTTTCCTCCTTATTCTGATTCCGACGCAGAGGATTCCACTCCTTCTGCTTCTCCTCCAGAGGATTTTTCTTTTTCAGAAACCCTGCATTCTATGAGGGAACATTTTAAATGGGAAGGTCAGGATTTCTCAGATTCCCGAAAGAGGCTTAGAGAATTTTTGTTTTTACCACAACATAGGCCCTTGGCTATACCTCCTGTTTTGGATGTTGTTCAAGACGTTTTCTTCGAGGCTTCCCTTAATCCAGACTCTCTGCCTCCTGCGCCAGTTAAGCCAGACAGGTATTACAGAGTACCTGAGGCTCATAAATATCTGTATAAGAGTCCAAGGGCTGACCCAGAAACTATTAGCCAGGGACCTAAGGGTGTCAGGGCTTCTGTTGTAAAGAATCCAGATGTTCTTCATTCCACATTGCTGCAGTCCTAACTATTGGGTAGTCCGCTGTCCAGTCGGCCCGAATACCAAAGTATATGGCTGACGTCGGTCAGGGCGCATTAGACTGACGTCAGTACGTCAGGGTACTAATGCGCATGACCGACGTCATATCCTCAGTCTTTTTTGCCGCATGGTCCGATGCAGAAGCAATTTTGCGAGTGCAGGTTGGCGTTCTGAAAGTTTCTGAAGTCAGAGTTTCAGACCGAATCAAAGTTGGCTAAGTACCCGTTGGGGAATATTTTGGTTTTTCTTGCCTCAGTATTTAACCGGATGTCAGAAAAAGTGAATAACTGTATTTCTTGTGGGAAACAGATACCTCATAGGGATTACCATACTTTGTGTATACCTTGTTTAGGGCCTGAGCACGACGTTGTTGGATGCCGCTCTTGTGCTAGATTTAACAAACGCACTATTAAGAGAAGGTTAGACTGTGCCAGGTTAGTGTTTGGGAAGCGTTGTAATTATAAAATGCCGTCGGATGCTCCGGCCGCTTCGCTAAAAGCAAAGATAAAGCAGCAAAGCCTAGGTGGAGGAACCGACAGTCCCAGACGCCGGTTCTTTGGAAGGCTCAGTGGAGCCGGAGGTTTTGCCAGGTGTCTCTTTGGAGTCTCAGGGAGAGACTTTACTGTTACAGGATGTATCCTCTCAGGTAGTAGGCCAGGCTGAGGGGGCTTCTCAGGTGGCTGTTCTTCCCTCTCTTCCTAAGGTGGTTAGAGCCTCCCCTTCAGTTTCCAAGGCTTCCTTGAGGGGCAGGCCAAGTTTAGCTTCTGTGGGGGTTTCTCCTAGTGCTTCAGGATCTTTGCCTAAGAAACATATGCTTAAAATGGCAGAGGATTTGATTACTATGATTAGGGGTTCTATGCCCCCTCCTGATAAGAGGCCTAGGGTGGAACCTGAGTTTGAGAGTTTTGAGCAATGCTCGAGGCTTGAGTCTTCGGCTGAAGACTTGCAGGAGTACCCTCCTTATTCTGATTCTGATGTGGATGATTCTACTCCTTCTGCTTCTCCTCCTGAGGATTTTTCATTTTCAGAGACTCTGCATTCCATGAGGGAGCATTTTAAATGGGAAGGTCAAGATTTCTCTGATTCCAGGAAAAGGCTTAGGGAATTCTTGTTTTACCCCAGCATAGGCCTTTAGCTATACCTCCTGTTTTGAATGTGGTGGAAGATGTGTTTGCAGAGGCTTCCCTGAATCCTGATTCTTTGCCTCCTGCCCCAGTTAAACCGGATAGGTATTATAGGGTGCCTGAAGCTCATAAGTATCTTTTAAGAGTCCTAGGGCAGACCCAGAAACTGTCTCTCAGGGGCCTAAAGGTGTGAAGGCCTCAGTTGTTAAAAATCCTGTCCCTCCTGATAAAGAGGCAAGGGCTTTGGATAGATGGGGAAAGAAAGTGTATACTTCTTCCACTTTAGCCATGAGGGCGTTGAATTGTCAGTTTCACATGTTAAAATATCAGAATTATCTTCTGTCACAGTTGAAATCTAAGGTGGATGCTCTGGCTGAAGGTATTGAGTGTAAAGAGTTGCAGGATTTAGTTCATGTGTCTGAACAGGTGGGTAAACATTCCTTGCAGTGTGGTTTTGATGCTGTGCAGGCCTCCTCCAGGGTGGCTGCCACTGGTTCTGTTCTTCGTAGGCACGCCTGGCTGAGAGATCAGAATTTAGCTGAGCATGTTAAGACAAGGATTTTGGATGCTCCTTTACAGTCTGATGTGTTGTTTGGTTCGCCTGTGGAAGCAGTTTTGAAGAAAATGGAGGACAAGGCTAAGTCTATGCAAACTGTTAAAGATTTTTTGCAGGTGCAGCCTCCGAAGTTTAGTAGAAATTGGCCTACTAAGGGTTGGACTTATCCTGCTTATGATTCCCAGTCTAGGGGTAGGTCTAGATGTGGTAGGGGTAGAGCTCAGGGTTCTTTTAGGCCTAGGTCAGGGAGTTCCCCTGCTCAGACTTCTGGTGAGGGCAGGGTCAGTCCTTTCGTAAGCAGACCCAATGACCTGCCTTTTCAGCTGCCAGTACGTTCTCGCCTGGCAGCACCTTTGGGAGGAAGGCTGTCTCTTTTCAAAGAAAATTGGGATTTAATTACCCAAGACAGATGGGTTCTGGATATTATTCACCACGGTTACAGGTTTTATTTCCATACCTTGCCTCCTTTCAAAGGCATGCCAGACATTCCTCCTCTTCAAAGAACAGAGGCTCACAAGCAAATTTCTCTGTTGCTCCAAATAGGGGCCATTCAGTCAGTTCCTGTGCGGAAAGGGGCCTAGGATTTTATTCTCGCCTGTTCCTAGTACCAAAGAAGGGGAACACGTGGAGACCAATTCTGGATTTATCTATCCTCAACACTTATCTGGACATTCCCAAGTTCAAAATGTTGACGTTACAACAGCTTTTACCTCTGCTGGGCAAAGATCACTGGATGGTAACTTTAGATCTCAAGGAAGCTTACCTTCATGTGCCAATAAGACTAAGTTGCAGGAAGTATCTGCGTTTCGAGCTGGAAATTCTCATTATCAGTTCTCTGCATTGCCCTTTGGCTTATCTACTGCGCCCAGAGTATTCACAAAGGTTCTGGCTCCAGTGATAGCTTACTTCAGGCTAAAAGGAATCCAAATCTATCCTTACTTGGACGACTGCCTGATTCTGGCTCAAGAAAAAGAAGATCTTCTACAGCATCTGGAATATGTCATAGCAGTGCTAAGATGCCTAGGGTATTCTGTGAACGAAATAAAGTCCAGTCTAGTACCCTCTCAAGACATGTGCTTTCTGGGTGTGAGACTGAATATAGCAGCCCAGATGGCCTTTTTAACCCCGGACAAACAAAAGAATCTTTCCAGTTACTTCCATCATCTATCTCTTCAGTCCGGGCTGACTGCAAGGACAGTCCTTCAAGCCTTAGGGTTCATGGCATCTTGTATTCTGGTGCTTCCCAATGCCAAACTGCATATGAGGAAGCTACAATGGTATCTCAAAATCTGTGGACACAGCACTGCCAGGATTTGGACACTGTCATTCAAATAATACCTTGCATTCAAAAGGAATTTTTGTGGTGGGCTCAGGAATGTCACCTAAACAAGGGACTCTCTGTGACCCGCCAGAGGCAAGTCAGATTCTAACGACAGATGCCTCAGATATTGCTTGGGAGCTCATCTAAATGGAAAGTGGATACAAGACAAGTGGCCTGCCAGACTACAGCATCTACATATCAACATGAAAGAGATGTTAGCAGTTCAGTTTGCATTAATTGCTTTCAAGGTGTTACTTCTTCCAGGGCAGGTGTTGATTCTAACAGACAACACAACTGTCATGTGGTACATCAACAAACAAGGGGGAACACATTCTTACCCATTGTGCAGACAAGCAATGCTTTTATGGGAGACTGCGCTCAGTCTGCAACTGACTCTTCAGGCAAGGTTTCTGCCGGGAGCACAGAACTCCTTAGCAGATGTATTAAGCAGACAAATCATGGATCCCCACGAGTGGAAACTGGATCTTCATGTATTTCAAAATTGACAGTGTCGTGGGAACTCCAGACATAGATCTGTTCGCTTCTCCACTAAACCACCAGCTGCCAAAGTTTTGCACAAGGATTTCATCACACAGCTTGGAAAGTGGATGCTCTTTCTTTCAGTTGGAAAAATCTTCATGTGTATGCCTTTCCACCTCTGCCTCTTCTTCCAAAGGTGCTTCTAAAGGTCAGACAAGACAAGCCAAGGATGATTTTAATAGCTCCAGATTGGCCTCGGCAGCACTGGTACCCATTACTGAGGAATCTGGTAAGGAAGCCTCCATGGCCTTTGCCCTTGATTCCACACCTGTTGTCTCAGAGGGACGGTCATCTGCTCAATGTCAAGCTTCACTCTCTACATCTAACAGCCTGGCATATTCTGTTTTGAAAGACAGCAGGTCTCAGCTTCCTCAACAAGTTTTAAATGTGATTATGGAAGCCAGAAGACCTAGTACAAGGAAAGTGTACGCAGAAAAATGGAAGAGATTTTTGTTTTGGAGTGCAGCAAACAATTTGGAGATTACTGAGCCAAATTTGAGTGTGGCTCTTCAATATCTTACTGAGTTACTGGACAAAGGTTTGTCTTTCTCTTCCATTAAGATTCATGCTGCAGCAATTTCAGCTCACTATGATTGTGACCCACCATTGTTTTCGCATCCTTTGTTCAAGCAATTTCTTAGAGGGCAAAGAATATAAGACCCCACGTAGAGCTCCTACTCCTGCTTGGGATCTCAATTTTGTGTTGGAGAAACTTACTCTACAACCTTTTGAGCCTCATGCTACTGCTGAATTGAAATACTTGTCATGGAAGACTGCTTTTTTGTTGGCCATTACTTCTGCAAGAAGGGTTTCTGAGTTGCAGGCCCTTATGGCAGTGGAGCCTTTTTTGATTTTCCATAAGGATAGGGTATCTTTACGTACTAATCCTTCCTTTATGCCTAAGGTGGTTTCTAGTGTGGCTTTAAACCAAACTATTCATTTGCCTACCTTTTATGCAGATCCCCAAAATAAAGGGGAAAAGATTTTGCACACTTTAGATGTACACAGGCTATTACGTTATTATTTGAGCAGGACTAAGGATTTTAGACAGTCTCAGCAGTTGTTTGTTTCTTTTGCTTTGAGTTCAAAGGGCAAGCCTGTGTCAAAACAAACTATTTCTAGGTGGATTGGGTGTTGCATTACTTTTTGTTATTCCCATCATGGCAAGGAGATTCCAGTTGGGATTAGGCCTCATTCCACTAGGGCTACTGCCACTTCCACAGCATTTCTAAGGGGGGTGGCAACCAAGGATATTTTGGAGGCAGCTACTTGGAGTTCAGTGCATACTTTCTCTAAGCATTATCACCTTCCTCTCTACTCTAAGTCTAGGGCTGGTTTTGCCACAGCTATTTTGCAAGGCATGTTGTCAGTTCCTGCTTCCTTATGATTTGCCAGCCTCCCTTACCTCTGCTTTGGGATTCTACCCAATAGTTAGGACTGCAGCAATGTGGAATGAAGAACATAGTACAGTTTTGTACCTACCATAAATGTAGATGTTCGAGGATCCACATTGCTGCAGTCCAATTTACCCTCCCTCCTTCCCCTCTGTGTTTAGGGGTGGTTGTGTAGGTGAGGTTATATTCTGCTGATTATGTATATATTGTATATATATATTGTTTGGTGCAGGTATTGTGGGAGTTTTTGGTTTTTGGCCTTATCTTTTCAGGGTCTTCTGACATCTGGGGCAAGAAAAGACTGAGGATATGACGTCGGTCATGCGCATTAGTACCCTGACGTACTGACGTCAGTCTAATGCGCCCTGACCGACGTCAGCCATATACTTTGGTATTCGGGCCGACTGGACAGCGGACTACCCAATAGTTAGGACTGCAGCAATGTGGATCCTTGAACATCTACATTTATGGTAGGTACAAAACTGTACTTTCCTATAGATAAAGATGCTAGAGCTTTGGATAGATGGGGTAAGAAAGTGTATACCTCTTCCACTTTAGCAATGAGGGCTTTGAATTGCCAGTTTCATATGTTGAAGTATCAGAATTTTCTCCTTACTCAACTAAAATCTAAAGTGGATGCTTTGGCAGAGGGCATAGAGTGTAAAGAATTACAGGATTTGGTACATGCCTCTGAACAGGTGGGTAAGCATTCTTTGCAGTGTGGTTTCGATGCTTTACAGTCTTCTTCCAGGGTGGCTGCCACTGGTTCAGTTATTTGCAGGCACGCCTGGCTTAAGGATCAGAATTTGTCAGAGCATGTTAAAACTAGAATTTTGGATGCTCCTTTACAGTCTGAAGTTTTGTTTGGTTCTCCTGTGGAGTCTGTCTTGAAGAAAATGGAAGACAAGGCTAAGTCTATGCAGACTTTTAAAGATTTTTTGCAGGTGCAGCCTCCTAAGTTTAGCAGGAATTGGCCTACTAAGGGATGGGCTTATCCTTCTTCTGATTCACAGTCTAGGGGTAGATCTAGACGTGGTAGGGGCAGAGCTCAGAGTTCTTTCAGGCCTAGAACATGGAGTTCACCTGCACAATCTACAGGTGAGGGCAGGGGCCAGTCCTTTCGTAAACAGGCCCAATGACCTGCATCTTCAGCTGCCAGATTCTTCCTGTCTGGCAGCTCCTTTGGGAGGAAAGTTGGCACTCTTCAAGCAAAACTGGCTTTTAATCACCCAGGACAAATGGGTGTTGGACATTATAGACCGAGGCTACAAGTTTTATTTCCATACATTGCCTCCTTTCAAAGGCATGCCAGACGTTCCTCCTCAGCAAAGGGTAGAGGCTCGCAAGCAGATTTCTTTACTACTTCAAATGGGGGCTATACAGCAGGTCCCTCTGTCAGAAGTGGGCCTAGGATTTTATTCTCGCCTGTTTCTAGTACCAAAGAAAGGAAACACTTGGAGACCAATTTTGGATTTATCTATCCTCAACACATACCTGGACATTCCAAAATTCAAAATGTTGACGTTGCAACAACTTCTACCTCTGTTGGGCAAAGATCACTGGATGGTAACTCTGGATCTCAAAGAGGCTTATCTTCATGTTCCTATCAGGCCCAGTTGCAGGAAATACCTGCGTTTTCGGGCTGGGACTTTACATTATCAGTTCTCTGCATTGCCCTTTGGCTTATCTACTGCGCCCAGGGTGTTCACAAAGGTTCTGGCTCCAGTGATAGCCTTCTTACGGTTAAGAGGAATACAAATTTATCCTTATTTGGACGATTGCCTGATTCTTGCTCAAGACAAGTACGAACTTCTTCATCATCTACAGTATGTGATGGCAGTGTTAAGGTGCCTAGGGTATTCTGTGAACGAAACAAAGTCCAGTCTAGTACCCTGTCAGGAAATGTGCTTTCTGGGTGTGAGACTGAATACAGCTTCCCAGATGGCCTTTTGACCCCGGACAAGCAAAAGAACCTTACACTTTACTTCCATCAATTGTCTCTACGGTCCAGGCTGACTGCAAGGACAGTCCTTCAAGCCTTGGGGTTCATGGCATCTTGTATTCTGGTGCTTCCCAATGCCAAACTGCATATGAGGAAGCTACAATGGTATCTCAAAATGTATGGACACAACACTGCCAAGATCTGGACACTGTCATTCAAATAATACCTTGCATTCAAAAGGAATTTTTGTGGTGGGCTCAGGAATGTCACCTAAACAAGGGACACTCTGTGACCCGACCAGAGGCGAGTCAGATTTTAACGACAGATGCCTCGGACAAGGCTTGGGGAGCACACCTCAGTGGAAAATGGGTTCAAGACACGTGGCCTGCCAGACTTCAACATTTACATATCAACTTGAAGGAGATGTTAGCAGTCCAATTTGCATTGATGGCTTTCAAGGATTTACTTCACCCAGGGCAAGTGTTGATTCTAACAGACAACACAACTGTCATGTGTTACATCAACAAGCAAGGGGGAACCCATTCGTACCCTCTTTGCAGGCAAGCAATGATTTTGTGGGAGACTGCTCTCAGTTTGCACCTCAATCTTCAGGCAAGGTTTCTACCAGGAGCACAGAACTCCTTAGCAGATGTTTTGAGCAGACAGATAGTGGATCCCCACAGTGGAAATTGGATCCTCATGTATTTCAAAATTGACAGTGATATGGGAACTCCAGACATAGATCTGTTCGCTTCTCCACTAAATTTCCAGTTGCCAAAGTTTTGCACAAAAATGTTTCATCCCACAGCTTGGAAAGTGGATGCTCTATCATTCAGTTGGAGCAATCTTCACGTCTATGCCTTTCCGCCTCTGCCTCTCCTCCCAAGGTACTCTTGAAGGTCAGACAAGACAAGCCCTCCATGATTCTAATAGCTCCAGATTGGCCTCGACAGCACTGGTACCCTCTGCTGAGGAGTTTAGTACGGGAGCCTCCATGGCCTTTGCCTTCGATTCCGCACCTTTTGTCTCAGGAGGGCAATCATTTCCTCAATGTCAGGATTCAGTCCCTGCATCTAACAGCCTGGCATATTCGGTTCTAGAACCTGGAGGGTCGCAGCTTCCACAACAAGTTTTGAATGTTATTTTGGAGGCCATAAGGCCTAGTACAAGGAAAGTTTATGCTGATAAATGGAGGAGATTTTTAATTTGGAGCAAAACAAAGAGCTTTGATGTTTCCAGGCCTGATTTAAGTGTTTCTCTTCAATATCTTACAGAATTCTTAGACAAGGGTTTGTCTTTCTCCTCTATAAAAGTTCATGCTGCAGCCATTTCTGCTCACTATGACTGTGACCCTCCATTATTCTCTCATCCTTTGTTTAAGCAATTTCTTAGAGGGGCAAAGAACATAAGAGCCCCACGTAGAGCTCCTACTCCTGCCTGGGATCTCAATTTTGTGTTGGAAAAACTTACTTTACCTCCTTTTGAACCTGCAGCTACTGCTGAGTTAAAGTTTTGTCTTGGAAGACTGCTTTTTTGTTGGCCATTACGTCTGCTAGAAGGGTTTCTGAATTACAGGCTCTTATGGCAGTTGAACCCTTCCTAATTTTTCATAAGGATAGGGTATCTATGCGTACTAATCCTACTTTTATGCCTAAAGTGGTTTCAAATGTGGCCTTGAACCAATCAATTCATTTGCCTACTTTTTATGCAGATCCCCAAAATAAAGGGGAGAAACTTTTGCACACTTTGGATATTCACAGGCAGTTGCGTTATTATTTGAGCAGGACTAAAGGGTTCAGACAGTCTCAGCAGTTGTTTGTTTCTTTTGCTTTAGGTTCTCAGGGAAACCTGTTTCAAAACAAACTATTTCTAAGTGGATTGGTTTTGTATTGCTTTTTGTTATTCTCATCATGGTAAGGAGATTCCGCTGGAATCAGACCTCACTCCACTAGGGCTACTGCCACTTCTACAGCTTTTTTAAGGGGAGTAGCTACTAAAGATATTTTGGAAGCAGCTACTTGGAGTTCAGTGCATACTTTTTCTAAACATTGCCACCTTCCTCTTTATTCCAAATCTAGGGCTGGATTTGCCACTGCAATCTTACAGGGCATTTTGGCAGCTCCCAATGCTTTATGATTTTGCCAGCCTCCCTTTACCTCTGCTTTGGGATTCTACCCATATGTAAGGACTGCAGCAATGTGAGATGAAGAACATAGTACAGTTTTGTACCTACCATAAATGTAGATGTTCGAAGATCCACATTGTTGCAGTCCAATTTACCCTCCCTCCTTCCCCTCTGTAGTTTGGAATGGTTGTATGGTTTGGGTGGTAGCTGTTATTTGTACATGCCTGTTGGGAAGTATTCTATTTTTGGCTGTGGCCTTTCCTTTTAGGGCCTTCTGACATCTGGGGCAAGAAAAGACTGAGGATATGACGTCGGTCATGCGCTTTTATACCCTGACGCTCTGATGTCAGATCTGAGCGCCCATGACCGACGTCAGCCTAATACTTTGGTATTCGGGCCGACCGAGGACAGCGGACTACCCATATGTAAGGACTGCAGCAATGTGGATCTTCGAACATCTACATTTATGGTAGGTACAAAACTGTACTTTTAAAACTGGCTGATAAAGACACTGTTATCAAAAATATGTACCAAAATAACAAGATGTGGAGCAAAAATATATAAGTATATACATATAAAATATGAAATATAAAATATAAAATATATGCAACTACTCAATTAGGTATTTTCATCATCCTAAGATGTTAAAAAATATATATATAGCTCACTAACATCCAATACCAACCTGGAGACATGTATGCTCTGAAAACACTTCCATAAAAATACAAAATACTAGTGAAAAGATATCAAAAGAAAAGAAGATACCAAAATGAGGAAAATAAAAAATGTATATATATTGCATATGTATCACCCTAAAAACCAAATCCTATGTTTGGGAGCAACCTCTCCTACGACCACCACGTTGCCACTATGGTCAGAAAGTCCTTCTACGTGGCACATCCTATTAGTAAGGGTCTTGCATCCCGGAAGAAATCATCATCTCTCTCTACTCTGCAATTGCAGTTAAAAGCCCTCCAAGTGTAACATCTCTAATCCACTGAGGACCTGAATGCTTCGAACCCCACTACGAATCCCCCCCCCAATTTATGTGAGCAAGAAATACTCACTATTAAGTTCTCTGACCATCCTGTATTACCACTTTCGTGCCTTCAAGGAAGATCTAATACTGACATAAGAATTGAGTCCTGGGGGATAGTGTGCCTTCAATCTCAAAATCCATCCTAACTCTGTTTTCTAACTCATTAAAATTATCCCCCTTCCTCTTATTGGGAGATTTTTTCTGCAACACTTTAAAACCAAAGGTGTGTCCAGTATATTCCAAAATGTGCTTAGCCAGAGCATTCTTGATATCCGACTTTTTTTTTATTTCATAGATATGATCATATATCCTGTCCTTCAAGTGCCTGGTAGTCATGCCAATATAAAAAGCTTGGCACAGCTCACAATTTGCCAAGTATATGATGTTCTTATCTTCACAATTGGCTGCATGTCTAGGCTTAAATGTATAATCTAAACTAGGATGTATAAACTCCTGTTGACAAGAAATCCAAGTGCACATATTACACTTGCCACAAGGGTATGTACCCAATCTCTTCGCAGTTCTATATATACTGTCTGTTGACCTCTCAAAATGCTCAACACACAATATCCTTTTTAGATTTTTGCTATTCCTATATATAAAAGTGGGTTCATAACCTACTACATTTCTAATATCATTGTCCATAGTCAGGATATGCCAGTTCCTAGAAACGATGCCTATGATATGTTTAATGTCACTTGTAAACCTGGTGCAAAAGCTAATTTTATGAGCATCAAAGCCACTACGATATTGTTTGTAAAATCTTGGATAAACCTGTTCAGCCTCAGTTCTCTTATCTACAGATGTAAAAGAGGCCTTAACTCTGTGCACCATCTCCATATCATAGCCCCTGTCTAGGAAGAGATCCTCTAACATCTGATATTCTTTCTCAAGGACCTCTGGCTGATCACAAAGTCTACTAATCCTAATAAACTGACCTTTAACTATTTCTAAAAACGAATCTAGGATGCATACTATCAAATCTAAATATGGTGTTTCTCCAGCAAGGCTTCCTATATAGAGACGTGTTTAGTCCCCCTTTACCATCCTTATTGATCGTAATATCCAAAAAATTGACATGTGTAAATGAGAATTTTATTGTAAATTTTAAAAACTCTGTAGTTAGTTCAAGCTCTTGGATAAAAGCTGTCAATTCATCAGCTGTACCTTCCCAAATTAGTAGAACATCATCAACAAATCTTCTATATAGAAGAATCTTTGAAAAGTTATCATTATTAAACAAAGAAGAAATCTCCCAGTAGTGCACTACCAAATTGGCGTAGGTATTCGCACAGGGAGTACCCATCGCCACCCCCCACTGTTGTAGATAGGACTGTTCTCTAAACATAAGGACATTTTTCGTTAATACCAATTCCAACAAAGCATTCAACAGAATTTGTTCATTCCTACTATACCTTGGACAGTGATTCAATATATTCCTAATAGCTTCCTGTCCATACAGATTAGGAATCGAAGTAAAAAGGTTTTTAACATCCAGCGTTACTAGCAAACATGACTCGGTAATAACACTATCCAACTCATTGAGATCATTCAATAATTGGTATGTGTCCTTAAGTATAGTGGGTATATCTGCTACTATAGGTCTTAATCTCTTCTCTATATAAATCGAGATATTCTCTGTTACCCATCCATTACCTACTACAATTGGATGTAAAGGGGGTGGGGTGACATCCTTATGAATCTTAGGAAGCCCTTTGATATATGGTACTAAAGGATGTTCTACCAAGAGAAATGAATATAGGTCACAGTCTATTTGTACATCATCAGGTCATACAGTTCATTGTGAACCTCGTATATCAATTTCTCTACAGTGCCTTGATCAATCAATCTATATGTATCAGTGTCTTCAAGCAGCTTATTCATACATAGTACATAATCATCTGTATTTAACAAGACTACCCCCCTATCCTTGGAATCAGTATATTTAATGCCATTATGTTGTAGCTCAGAGCAGATCTGAACATTGCCATTTAGATTCTTGACATATTTATAGAATGCCTTGTGGTTGTCTTTGGAATCATTGGCAATTTTATTTTCGTAACTAGCTTGGGAGGACTTTGCAAGGGATCTCAGCTTCTTACTGAGGCTGGTAAGGGAATTATTTGCATTGTGGGATTTTCCTCTTTTCTTCAACAATTTCTTCCTTTTGTTGTAAAGTTTGTTTATGGCAGAGGACCACCAGATTGGCTTCCTTTTTTGGAGGAGAGCATCTTGGTTTCTATTTTTGATGGCACGATTCATGCATGAGTGGATGTGCTCATACAGTGCCTTAGTGTAGCCCTCAGCAGTCGAACTTTCAGTTTTGATTTGCATGGATGTCATGAAGTGTGTCACTTCTGACTTGAGTAGCATGAAGGTGGCTTTGAAGAATTTTTTTTATGGAGATTTCCTTACTGGGGGGTGGGATGTGGATGTTTAGGGTGATTAGCTTATGGTCTGAACTGACCAACGAGGGGGTGACCGTAGGTGTGGAGCATTGATTTCCCATGTTGGTAATTACCAGGTCTAGGATAATGGAGCACCTGGTGGGACTGTATTCTAAGAACCGTTGGGCAAAGGTGTTGGTACATGAGTAGTTTTCCCAGTTAATGGCAGTGTAGGTGAAATCACCCAGTATTAGGTTGTTTGGTTGTATCTTAATATTTTCCAGTATGTTTAGAAAGGTGTAGTGAGAATCTTGGGGCATGGTGGGGGATCTGTAGCAAGCTACAATTTGGATGCAGTCTTACCTAGTGTTAGTTGCACCTGGAGAATTTCAGACACATTGTGTTGGGCAACTAGCCTGGTGGTGTGAATATCCTTGGTGAATATGGACACTCCTCCACCTTTAGTGTTTTGATCCTGGTTTGATGACCGAAAAGTGTGGTAAGAGTTGTAGCCTGGTATTGCAGGGGTGCTCTCTGGATACTTGAACCAGGTCTCGGTTATTGCACAGATATCAATATTCTCCATTTTTAGGAGTGCCTCGAGAGTGTGCATTTTGAGGTTTAGACTTCTAGCATTGAGTAGCATTACCTTCAGATTTTGGGATAAAGGGATTAAAGAATAAGTATTTAAAAAGAACTTAACCTAGCTAGACCTACAAACAGTAATAAAATATGGATCATGTCATTAACAACCTAGATATTTTGTGAGTTCCCTTTTTCTGCTTTTGCTTTAACCATTCCTGTTATTTTCCTAAGAATACTGTATGTTGGAGTAATTGTTGGCTACAGTAGTGAGTGAACTTTTTCATTTGAGAATTATTTGCTGAATTAAACTTGTATCAAGCACACAACCTGTGGTGAGAGATCGGATACTCAGGTTGACAACAATCTCGCATACCACCATCATGTGGCGGCAGTGGTCAGAAAAGCCTTTTACTTGGTTCATCTCATAAGTAAAGGGATTGCATCCAGAAAAAAGGAGACTGTTACCTCTCTGTACTTCTCCCTCATTAGGCCTATAATTGAGTATAATGCCCTGTTTGATATGTACCTACCTCTCGAAATACGTGCACCAACTGGAAAGGCCACAGGTATACCTCAGAATGAGAATCCATAGCCTCCCAACACCTGTCCTATGTGGACAGGCTGACATCACTATCACTCTGCTCGGTATTGTACAGTTTGCTCAGAGGTGATCTGTGTCTCGCCTACAAGGCAGTTTGGCACCTTGCCCTACTTGAAATGCTCCATATCCATAAGTCTCGCTCTTTGTGCATTAACTTCATGAAATGCCTAAATCTAATATGCAACCTCAACAAAACCTGCTGGAGAGACAGGCTTGTCTCCCAGAGAGCTGCCCCATCTCTGAAATAGACTTCCCATACACGTCAGAGTACCTTGCTGACTCTCTTCAAGCTCAGCCTTGATGTGTGGATGGGAAGCCACAAATTTGTCTCTGGGGTTCCTCCTGTATCCCTCATTGACAGGGACAACAGGTGCTGACTGAGGTTTCTTTTTTGGGTGATAAACTCTTGGCTAGGGTTGTAACGGCCTCAGGGCCATTAGCCTAGTAACCTCCTATGACCTAGGGCTGAAGGGGAGAACATAGTACTGGAATATAACTTTCTGTTCTGATAAATGGATGGTTATAACTATGGCTGTTGAATGGATTGTTATAACTATGGCTGCTGAAGCTTGTCATGGTTATCAAGGAAGTGTGTAATTATTGCTGTGTGAGGATATTCAATATTGTTATTTGTGCTAGCAAGACTGGCTAAAGTTTTATAAATAATTGTAAATTGCCTTGTGTTTATATATGTCAACATGACTAGCTGCAATTTTGTAAATAAGTTTATTTTTGATTATTACTTTGATTTATGTAAGATGTTAGAATCAAACAGTGTTCTGCCTGACCAAATGTACTAATTTTGAATGTAGGTTATGCCACTCAGCTGACCTAAATGTGACACCATCGTGTGCCAGAGCTGAAAGGATTAGAATCTCCACAGCAGCCGTTTTGCAAAGTCCGAAATGAGAGTCGAATTTTTATAACCGCTTTCTATGACTTTAAAAAAGTTCTACTATTATGAGAGCAGGTTCTGATTCAAAGTACTTGTTCAGTAGTGAGTTGCTGTTTTCCAGATCAGTAGCTATCACTGCGTTTTCCAGCGCTTTTCAGCAATAATAGTAGGAGGAGTTATTCCAATCACGGAGGACCAGACAACAGCCTGAACAGTGGGCATAAATTCTTATCTTGCCTTGCTGAGTTAATTAGATTAGATAGGGATAGTTAATCTTTAGATAGTTAGAGAACTATAGTTAGATAGTTAGAGTTTTTCTACAATCAGTGTGAAATTTATTCTACAGTGTTATTTTCATAATTCCTGTGTGAAACTCTGTGGTTTATTGGCATCAGTTATTCAGTGTATATATGTTTTAAATCATTTTATTAAGTATTTTACTACCTTTTGTTGTGGCTGGTTATTTAGAAAGTACATTTAGTAACTTGAAAGTGTTTATGCTTATTGTGATAACACCAGGGCCACTCTGAGAAGCCTTACTGCTTGGATTGCATGCTACTGTTTATTTTGCCCAAGATAACTGAACACCCGTTTTGAAGGGTATTGTGGTATTTGACTAGTGGCAGCAGTTAACTTGTAATTTGGGGAAAGAGGACATAGCAGGTAAATCTGTGCCAGTCTTTCCCAAGAGTGTTTGTATGTGTGAATATCAAATATTTGGTACTTGCATATTATTGCAACCAGATATCTGAAGCCCACTGATTCTTCATCTTTGTGCGAAAACAGGTACATTGAAAGGGGTGTGTAAAGAAGTAAGCCATACTGTGTCACACTGTGTATGATTCAGCAAGAGGAAATAGTTTTCTTTAGTCATGGTACAATAATAGGTTTGCTTTTCATTTAAATAATGGTGTTAGGGCACACAAAACTATACATGTGAAACCATGAAATAAATCGCTGTTAAATGGTCTGACCAATAAACAAACCATTTAATTTTGTACCATATGGCACCTGGCTGTCAAAGCAAGGGTACTATGAATTAAGCGCACCATAATAAATACCATTTCCATAACACTGCATATGTTTCACATTTTCTTTTTAAGTTGCTACATAGCTGAAAGGTGCAACATTTGCAAGTTAACCTGCCAACAAGTAAACAGTCCGTAAGAAGCATAAATGAACAGTGATTGTGACAGTTTACAGGTGGATAACTCGCTAAAAGCAACAAAATGTTTACTTTCCTCTATATACGTCTTCTTTTCCGTATGCATATTTTTTCAAGTATGACACTGCAAAGTAAGAGTTTTGCACTGCACAATATCGCCATCACGGTTTACACTAACCCAAGCCTTACTAAAGGACTTCTCACCTGTCCAAGTCACCTGATCCCCAGTAAAAAAACATGAAGTGTTGAGGAAAGACAGACTAATAGTTTCCCTTTTCCTTTTCAAAGAATTAGGGGGCTTCGGAAATCTGGTTGCAATAATATGCAAGTGCCAAATATTTGAGTGAGTATGTCAAATACCTAAAACTGGGACACCATGCTCTGCAGTGGTTATTGTGAAGACTCATTTGGGGATGTGGAGTGAAGCATATAGTCCACTTCGAGGTTTGGAGCCTGTTCCTGGTGTACTGTTAGGGAAAATTGAGTATTTCTATCCTGCTTTTGTTGAAACCCTCTTATCGGAGACAGTGGAAAAGATTGAGGCTCCTTAGTTACTGCCGTGGTTTTAAGTGAGGCTGCCACATTATTTGGTACCAGTGGTGCGAGATTTTAATTGAGCTTTAGTAGCCTGTGGGTAGTTGTCACTGAGGTGTGCACTCAACAGCCACAAGATGAACATATAGAGTTTCATTTCATAACAATTCTAATTATATTTTAATAAGTTTAGTCAGGGACAGCAGGCAAAGATGTCAGCAGAGGATTATAGCAAGCTGACCAGGAACCAGTTGGCCAGCACTTAAAAATTTGTTTGGAGTTAAGGAGACATGGACTGGAAGCAGAGGAGCATCGGCATGAGCTGGAGGTTGAGGAGAAAGAGAGAGAGAGAAGTAGCGTCAGTATGAACTGCAACGTTTGGAGATGGAAGCTGAAGAAAATGAGAGGCAGAGACTGCACGAAAAGAAGCTTCTAACCCTTCAACAGGGTCATGGAGGTAGTGGGGAAGGGAGTGACCGAACCCCAGAATCCATAATGGTCAGTAAACTTTTTCCTCATTATAGGGAGGGAGATGATTTGATGGTTTTATTTATATATTTGAGAGGTTATGTAAATATCATGTTGACTAAGGGCTATGGATATGGTTCCTAGCCTCCTTACTCCATGGTAGAGCTGTTAATGCAATTGCTAAACTGTCTGACATTGATTGTTTGAATTATGATCTTGTAAAACAATGTTTACTTGATGTCTTTAAATTAACTCATGAAATGTATAGAAAAACAATTCATGAACATAGACACAAGGCAGATGAAAGTGTATGTGATTACATTGCTGATTTGATCTGCATCGCCCACCTGTGAAAGTATGTATCTTTAAGAAATATTTTCAGGTATAGCATGTGCATATAAATACAGAGCACATGCAGGCAGCAGTGCCATTTTGAGAGAACAGCCAGAATGTTAACATGTATGAGTGTGATAGTCTGTTTATAAGTTAAGTTACAAAGCCTCATCTCTGATGTGTTTGTGTATAATAAAGCTGCTTGAACTGAACCCATGAATGTTAGTCTATTTTATCCTGTCCAGATGAGCGACATGGTGTCAGAACCAGGATCAAAAGAACAACAACTTCAAGCCATGAGGTGCAGAGCCGAAGGTGAAGGTGGATTGAGCTGGATGAGTGAAACCGAGCTCAGACAAATGGAAAAGGGCTAGAAATAAGTTAAGGTAAAGGCAAACTGCAAAAACTATTTATTTGGCAAAGAAAATGAAATAGTGCATTTGTATGGCACAAAACTCATTAATTAAACGAGTAGCACCGAACGTATTATTAAAAGGCAAAAAATGCGTTATTAATTAAATGAAATGTTCAAAACCACAATATTGATGAAACTAGCAGAGATATTCATATGGGGCTCAGAATTACCTTTGAACATGCTCGTTATGCAAGCCAGAGTAAAACTGGCACAAGAAAAGTATAAAGAGCAGGATAAGAGATTAAAGGGCATAATGAGTACAATAAAAAAGGCAAATTACGCTTAAAGAGCAAGGCGACTGCATGTTTTTTAGTAAAAGACTGTGTTTGGGCATAGACTACTATTTTGCATTGACCAAAGTCATTCAAAGCATAATTAGAGTTATTCGAAGTGTGTTTGGGCATAGACTACTATTTTGCATTGACCAAAGTCATTCAAAGCATAATTAGAGTTATTCGAAGTATCTGAGTGTATAGAGTGTTTGCAGAGTGTGTGCTTTATTATGGTGCAATTATTTCAAAGAGTTTGCTGTGTGCAAAATTACAGTTATATTACAAAGTGCAGTCAAAATACAACCATTTTGAAAAGTTTGTGCTGCGTGCATTTATTTACAGTGCTGCCATTTCAGAGTCTTTCTTACACTGTGCAGAGTTATTTCGCAAATGTACAGCCATTTTGAAGAGTTTCTGTGCTATGTACAGTTTATTTGCAAAGTGCATTCATTTAGAAGTATTTTTTACTCGGAGCTTCTGTTGTGTACAGTTTTTACAAAGTACAGTCATTTCAAAGTGTTTCCTATACTGATAAGGAGTGGTTTCACAAAGCACAGTGATTTCAAAGTATTCTTGTGCTACAAAGACATATTTGGCAAAGTGCAGTTGTTTCAAAGCGTTTGTTGCGCTATTGGGCATAATTACAAGTAGTAGCATAAAGTTCTGGCATATATTTGTGTGTGTATGTTCGTACATCATTTCAAAATGCCTTGGCTATGTTGTTATGGCAGAGCCATTTCGCAGACCAAGTCTGCTTGTGTATGATCTTAATATAGCAGGCAACTGGAGAGTATTTCAGCAGGAATATAATATTTTCATACAAGCAGCTTTTTCTGATGAAGATGCACATACAGGGGCATTTATTTTGTTTAATTTAGCTTGGTCAGAAGCTATTAAAAGAGCGAGTGTTCATTTGTGTATGCACCAGAAGTATATGCAGGAGAGGAGGAAAACTGCCATATTGTTGTACTGGCTGGATCAGGAGAGGACCCCGTGTGCTTAAAATGCAAATTTAGAGAAATGTGCAACCCCCAGACAAATGTTTTACGTTGGAGAGGCACTTATTTTTATATAAGAGACCAAAAACCAGGTGAAACTTTTGCAGCTTATATTACTGACTTGAGAAACAAAGCCAAAACATGCAGATCTGGTGACTTGAAAAATGAGTTAATAAAGGACAGGCTTGTGTGTTGTGTTAGTACTGCAGTGAAAAAGATTTTGCTTCATGACAGTGATTTAACATTAAGCAAAGCCATAGATATTTGTCAAATCCATGAGTTCACAGAAAGGCACATAAGTATGCTTGCAAGTGACAAGAGCATGGTTTCAGCAGCCTCTAAAGCAAATATAGACAGCATGCAACATGCGGCAAGCAGAAGCAGGCCTAAGCACATGGCAGCTGCAACCCCTGCTGGTGTGGCAGGGAAAACCCTTAGCTTTCCAGCAAGTTCCAAGACTAGCTCAGCAAAAAGAGCATGCTCAGTGCAGCATAAGGGTGAATCAGCAAAACCCAAGTCAAGTCGTATCGTTAACTGTCATAATTGTGGAGCCAACCAGGAGTCTAAAAGAGAGAAGTGCTTAGCATTTGGTCAGCAATGCCACAAGTGTAAAAAAATGGAACCATTTTCAAAAGCTTTGTTAATCAAGCAAACCTCATTAAATTATTAAGAAAGGTCACTCAAGAATGCAAGTTGATCATATAAAGAGCTGCAATCCTACTTTCTGTGTAGATGGTGTATCAGTGAAGTTAATGCATAATGCAGTAGATTTGTTGGCAAAGAATGAAGTGTTTTGTACTGTCCTGATCAATGGCAAACCCACGGAGCTCAAAATAGACACTGGTTCAAAGTTTAATGTAATGTCAGCAGAAACATTTGCTAAATTGAGAGCTCCTGAGCAACTTATTTTGTTCAATTTAGTGTGAAGCTTGTTGCTTAAGAAGGTGAAGTGATTCAAACCAAAGGCTTAGTAGTGCTTTCAGGCTGTTCGGCTGGGATGAGTTACATCTTGCAATTTTATGTGGTTAGAAGACCTGTCCAGTCATTATTAGGTCTCAGACAGTTTAAGAATGAAACTACTTTCTTTTACCAAGGAAGTACATCATGTAAACACATGTCCCTGTTCCAGCTTCAGTGATACTATTTTCTCAGAGTATGCTGATGTTTTCGATGACAAGCTAGGCAAACTTCCAGTTGTGTATTCCATGAAAGTAGACCCAGAGGTCAGTCCAGTGATCAGACCAGCAAGCAGAGTTCCAATAGCTATGCAGAACAAAGTCAAGGTCCAGTTAGACAAAATGGTGCAACAAGGTGTGATTTGTCCAGTCACAGAACCAACTGAGTGGGTGCCTTCCATGGTAGCTGCTCATAAGAAAAATTCAGATGAGATCAGAATATGTATTGACCCAAGAGACTTGAACAAGGCATTAGAGACCTCATCATCCTATGCGCACAGTTGAGATTGCAACCCTCATGCGAAATGCCACTGTTTTTTCTGTCTTAGATGCAAAGAGTTAATTTTGGCAAGTGATGCTTGATTGCAAATCTTCACTATTGACTACACCCCATTTGGTAGATACAGACTCCTCAGGATGCTTTTTGGAATAAGTTCTGCCAGTGAAGTCTTTCAGTGTGCAATGGAGCAATTTTTTTCAGGCTACCCATGTGCAATAACAGTTGATGATTTACTTGTTGGAGGCAGTGGTGAAGCAGAGCATAACAGAAACCTCAGGAAAGTTCTGGACAGAGCACATGAAGTGAATTTAAAGCTTAATCTTCTGAGGTGTAAGTTCTAACTACCAGAAGTTACTTATGTGTGGGTCATTTGTTCACCAGCACAGGCTTACAACCAGACACTTCCAAACAAGCAGCCATTCTAGAAATGCCAGCTCCAATGTCCAAGCTTTACAGCGTTTTCTTGGTACGAGTAACTATTTAGGCAAATTTATTCCTGACTTTAGCGAATTATCAGTGCCTTTAACAGAGCTGACATGCAAAAATGTTGCATGGTCATGGTTAGAACAACATCAGGGAGCATTTTATAACCTCAAACAGCAAATTGCTAACCCACCTACATTATGATATTATGATGTCCGCAAAACAGTAGATGTGAAGTTTTTAAATCTCGCCGTTTATTCTCACTGATGGGTTCGGAGCAGATCCCCGTCTCCGACACGGCCGATAACAAAGCTCAAGATTTGCCAGTAGCTCGAGACCAAGCCCCTTATCCCACAATGCACTGCTGGAATTATCACAGATCTAGTTTGCCGCGGCAAGAGAGATCTCTGTGATCCAGCTAGCTCGGACCATTTGTGGGAAAAATAACAGCAAGTTTTTATAAAAAACTTTCCTTTTTGTTACTAAGATAGTTGAGTGTTAGTATTAGGTCATTTCATAATACAATCTATAGTTTAATTAGTTTTGAATAAGTTTTAAATAGTTAGTGCCCTGTTGGCTTCTTGGTTTGTGTGGGCCTTTAGCCCTGTTTACTCTTATTAGTATTTCTAATAGTCAGGGTTTTTCTCTGTGGGCCTCTTAGCCCTATATTTCTAATCTATAATTATATTGTTATAGATAGTGCCCGCTTTGGGCTTAGTTGTTTTGTGGGTCCTTACAAGTGAGTAAGGACTTTACTGTCTTATTTTTTGCAGTTTACTGTTTGTTTTATTTAACTATGTTGGATGAAAAGGAGAAATCCATCCTAAATCGGGATTCAAAAAATGCCCAGATTGTGGGCAGAAAATGTCTGTCACTGACGGACACATTAGATGTGTCTACTGTCTGGGGGCTAAATACCTCCAAGACACTTGCAGCATTTGCCATTCTTTTTCTTCAAGAGTCCTCTTGGAGAGAAGGAGGAAACTAATAGACAGGGGATTGCTACAGCAGTCTTTTTCTGAGGTGTTGAGTAGCCATGAGGGTACTAGCATGTCCTACAAATCCTCAAAATCCAAATCTTCAGACAAACTGACAGAAAAGGCAAAAATTTCAGGAAGAGGGTCATCGGTTCCACAGACCTCGGAACCAAGTGTACCTTTGATTCGGAGCCAGCTCTCAGTATTGGAGCCGGTCTCTGAAGTTCCTTCTTCCCCTCTGCTCCAGTCAGCACCTTTGGTGCATTCAGCTAAATCCTCAGTCAGCCTTTCAGATCTGGACATGGATTGGCTAGTGCAGAAGCTTTTACAGGCACCAGGACTTACCAAATTGTTGTTGGCCCCGACCAGCTTGTCGGTGCCGAAGATCATGGAACCGGATTTGTCTACTCCTCCTCAGAGCCATACTGGAGTTTCGGAGCTGAAGGAAACTGAACTGATGGTTGTCGAACCCTTGGAGCCGATACCCGCACTGGTGTTATCGACTCCATCTACTTGGATGTCCTCGGTGCCGACCGAGGACTCTAGGAGCCGACGCTCTCCCGTCTGGTCCGGGGAAGATAGTCGAACCGATTTGTTGGTGCCGACTCTTCCTCTCGGGGCTTCGGCTCGGATGAGCTCGGCTCCTACCTCGGGCTCGGAGCCCAAGGTTTCGGTGCGGGAGGATCGGACAGTACTCTCAAGTCCGTCCACTCCTTCTCGTCAGAGCCATGTTGCCTTCGATGCTATGAGGAGAGTTTTGTCTCCAAAGATAACGTTGGCATCGGTTCAGCCTTCTTTCTCCCCTCAAGCTCCTGTGTCTGCTTCTTCATCTACTGGTCCATCTAAGCGTAGAGACCCCATGCCTCAAGTACCCCCACAGGGCGTCCCCTGCTCTTCTGAGACCTCCCCAGATCCCCCCACTGAGGAGGTGCCCAGGAAGAGACTGTGCAAGAGGAGACACTTAGACTCCCCACAAGAGTCTTTGACATCTGACATGGACTTAGATGAGTAAGAAGGGTCCCCTTGATCCCCCTCTGAGGATATATCCTTTGCAGAGATACTAGAGATTCTTAGAGGGGCGATTGGCAGTCCAAGACCCCTACTGAGGAGGAGTCCTTGCTCTTGAAGGCTTTTGGGTCTCAACCTTCCACTTCTTGGGTGTCTCCGCATTACGACGAGCTCATGGAACTGATTTCTCGTAAGGCGTGGGATTCACCGGAGGCCATGGAACCTGTTCCTCATAAGCCCAATAAATTCATGTCTGCCCCAGTGGACAAACCATTTTTGACAAAGGGAGTGCCTGTTGATGCCATGATGGTAGCTGCAGCCACCAAAAAGGAAGCATCTGAGACATCCACCCCTATCCATCCCCCTAACAGAGATTCTAGTGTCATGGATAGGTATGGGAAGCGCATATTTAGTTCAGCGACTTTTTCTCTGCGATCACTGAACTACTTAACCCACTTTACGAGACTACAAAGAGATCTCCTGAAAGAGCTAAGAGATGCTCCTAGGGTACGGTAGCTGCAGGGGTGGCCGACAAAGTCAACGCCCAGCTCGCTACTCTAAACTCAGTGGTAAACTCGTCCATGTGTCTCATATCCTATGCAGCTGATAGTTCGAGTAGAGCTGCTAGTTCGGGCATTGCTCTTCGAAGATAAGCCTGGATGCATCTCTGTTCCTTTGCGGAACCCTTTAAGTCTTCCTTTATTAATACCCCATTCGATGGCTCGTCACTGTTTGGGCCCAAAGTAAAGGAAACTTTAACCAGGTGTGAGCAGGAAGGCAAGACCTTATCTGCCGTTGGAGTCCGTTTTTCTACCCCTACTCGGCCCTACCCCAAGGGCCCTAGGGGAGGGAAAATGTGGTTCTGAAAAGCACAGGGAGCCTTTCAGGACACACGTGGAGAAACCCCCTCTAGATGCAGAGGAGAGGGTTA
The DNA here is from genome assembly GCF_019279795.1 of Protopterus annectens. Lineage (NCBI taxonomy): Eukaryota > Metazoa > Chordata > Ceratodontiformes > Protopteridae > Protopterus > Protopterus annectens. The sequence continues at coordinate 881,113,629 of NC_056729.1, forward strand.
TAACAGAAGATGCCGCCCCCGCAGCAGAGGGGGTCTGCAGCAACAGGGTGACGGGGGTCAGTTCTCCGGTCAACCCTACCAGTGCCCCTGAAAGGGGGCCCGACTGTTCGGCTCTGGAGGCAGTCAGGGGTTGCTCATCTTTGTACCCAGAAACCTGGCTAAATATAACATCAGATACTTGGGTAAAAAGCATCATTTCCAGAGGATATTTCATACCATTCTCTTCCCCTCCCATTCCTGTAAAGAGAATCCCAGATGTTCCACCCAGTCTCAGGAAACAAGCAATCGTAGAGGTCCATGGATTGCTAGAAAAAAGTCATCCATCCAGTCCCAGCAGACCAAGTTGGATTCGGAACTTAACTCAAGATTATTTTTAGTACCAAAGAAAACAGGGGACTAAAGACCTGTCTTGGACCTCAGCAGACTCAACCAGTTCGTAAAGAAAGAGATTCTGAATGGTCACGCTTCAGTCTATTCTTCCCTTCCTAGGGAAAGGTGATTGGATGTGCTCCATAGATCTCAAGGATGCGTACTATCACATAAAGATGAACAGATGCTCCAGAGATCATCTGAGTTTCCAGCTGGGAGCCAATTATTACCAGTTTCGAGCCCTGCCCTTTGCTCTCACTACAGCCCCCAGAGTGTTCACCAAATGCATGGCACTGGTCACGGCTCACCTGAGACATCTAGGATTCCAGATGTTTCCATTCCTAGACGATTGGCTCCTCACCGCTACCACCAGGCATCAATTGACTCCGGCAACACACTACACTCTGACACACTGCCATCAATTGGGCATTACAATCCTTCGAAAAGTCTGCCTTATTGCCATCGCAGCATACCGTTTTTATAGCAGCAGAGTTAGATACTCTTTCTACAGGGAGATGTAGAGTGGTAGTTGAGGTATCACTTCTCTGCCAAAACGTCAGCTCACTGGTGTCAAAGAACAAAGCTACAGCAGCAGATGTAGTGAAGGTGCTAGGTTTGATGGTGGCAGCAATCCTGGCTATACCACTCGCAAGGATGCATATGCGAGTTCTTCAATGGCTCCTCTTTGCTCAGTGGTCGTACCAGAAATTACTGATGCACCACATGATTCTCATCACGGATTCTTGCAAGAGAGACCTTCGGTGGTGGCTGACGTCTCTTCATGTCACAATCGGAAGACCCTTTGCCCCCCCCCAGTAGCCACTGTGACCACGGACGCTTCCCTGATGGGGGGGGGGCATTTTCAGTGAAAGACTGCCCAAGGCACATGGACAGATCAAGAATCACATCTGCACATCAATGTTCTAGAGTTGAGAGCGGTACTTCTAGCATTGCAGTACTTTCAGGACTCTCTCCCTCTAGGAACCTTTGCAATTCAGACGGGACAACATGTCAGTGGTCTGGTACTTGAACAAGCAGGGCAGAACCAAGTCTTACCCACTTTGTTGAGAAGCCCTCAGGATCTGGCAATGGGCTGTGTCGTCCCCGCGTTTTCTGTTAGCAGTGCACATCCCGGGGAAATCCAACGTGCTAGTGGACAAGCTAAGCAGGGAGATATTGCTCCCTCATGAGTGGTCTCTCAAACAACAGGTTGCGGAGTTGATTTTCCGCAAATGGGGCCAGCCTTGCTGCGACCTCTTTGCCAGCCACATCAATTCAAAATGCAGAAGCTACTTTGCCCTAATACTTCCTCCTGGTTATCCCCGAGTGATGCAGCCCCCCCGGGTCTATTTTGTGCATTTCCACCCTTCCCATTGATGCCCAGATTTTTACAGAAAGCAAAGTCACTGGGAAGGACTGCTATACTCATAGCCCCCTACTGGCCTCAACAGATTTAGTTTCCGTTTCTCCGGCATCATCTGTTGGAAGATCCATGGATCCTGGACCCAGTTCCAGACCTTCTGACGCACCTGTCAGCGGACCTTCATCCTTCTCTGCAGTTCCTGAAACTGACTGCTTGGCTAATCCACTTCCCCTAATTGCCAGGCTTCATTCAATTTCAGAAGATACAAGACAAATTCTCATGTCTTCTCACAAGCCATACACCAGGAAATTATATGGCAGTAAATGGAAAAGGTTCTCAATTTGGGCCAACACGCAGAACATTGACCCTTTCCGAGTTCCGCTATCATCTATTTTAGAATTTTTGACAAAAAATTTTAAGGAAGGGGCAGCAGCTGCTACAGTTAGAGTCCAGTTAGCTGCCATCTCAAATTTTCACCTTGGGTTTGGTGGCTCAAATGTTATGGGACATAAATTATCTAAGACTTTTCTTAAAGGTGTTCTTCATATGAGACCTATCAAAATTCCCTATTCTCCCTGGAATTTGAACTTTATGCTGTCTCAAATTATTCTTCCCCCTTTTGAAAAAGCATCTTCTTGTGATCTCACATTTTTATCCTGGAAAACTATATTTCTTGTGGCCATTACATCTGCCCGCAGAGTGTCAGAACTTCAAGCATTATCTATCAGACCACCCTACATGATTTTCCATGCTGATAGAGTATCTCTCAGAACAAATCCCTCTTTTTTACCTAAATTCTATTCTGAGTCAAATATCAATCAGGTCATTGAGCTGCCAGTCTTTTTTCCCAACCACTCTAGCAAATTGGAATACATGCTGCACAAACATGATGTACACAGACTCAGATTTTATCTTGACAGAACTAAGGATATTAGAAAATCAGACCAACTTTTTGTATCCTCCTCAGAAGCCAGAAAAGGCAATCCAGTGGCTAATACAACCTTATCTAAATGGTTATCCAATTGTATATCCTTTGTTTATGAAAATGCGAGCATGCCATTAACGCACAAACCTAAGGCTCATTCTACCAGAGCCGTCTCTACGTCTTCTGCTTTTGAAGCAAATTGCCCATTGACAATATTTGCGCTGCAGCCACTTGGTCTAAGCCTCATACCTTTGTCACACATTACAAAGTAGATAAGGCTTCAAGGGACAGGTCTTCCTTTGGTTCCACGGTTCTGAAGAACATACTCCCATGAGCCACCCAGGATTGAGGGTGCTAGGGACGCTACCCATCAGTGAGAATAAACGGCGAGATTTAACAGCTTTACATAAAGAAGTTATGTACTTACCATAACATTCCATGTGAGTTGTTTATCTCGCCTTTATTCTCGCGCCCCTCCTTCCTTCCCCCTCCTGGCTGACTGTTGACTTAGAGGCTAAGTACCATCCTGGGTATTCAATATTTATTCTTCCCCTTCGGGAAATGTTCTTGGTAGAAATAAATTAAAAGGGTTTATATATCTATCTATATATATATATATATATATATATATATATATATATATATATATATATATATATATATATAGATATATATATAGGTAATTCCAGCAGTGCATTGTGGGATAAGGGGCTTTTTCTCGAGCTACTGGCAAACCTTGAGCTTTGCTATCAGCCATGTCGGAGCCGAGGATAGGCTCTGAACCCATCAGTGAGAATAAAGGCAAGATAAAAAACTCACATGAAATGTTATGGTAAGTACATAACTTCTTTTTCTTTCCTGTGATGCTTCAAAGTTCGGTCTTGGTGCAATTACTCTTCAAGGGGGCAGACCTGTTGCTTCTGCATCTAGAACTCTTACCCAAACTGAGATGCAGTATGCTCAATGAGAAGGAACTTTTGGCTATTGTGTTCGAATGTTCAAAGTTCCATGATTATATTTATGGCTGAGCTATCCAAATAGAAACTGACCTTCAACCTCTAGTCAGTATTTTAAATAAGCCTATGCATTCAGCTCTAGCTACATCTAGCTAGACTACAAAGAATGATGCTCAAATTGCAAAATTATAATTTCAAAATGGTCTATACAAAAGGTAAACTTCTTTATCACCTTATCCAGATCACCCAGAAATACTATGGAATGGCTTGATGCAGAGAATTTTGACTTTGATGTCATGGAAGTGTGTAATTTTTCTACCTCGAGACTTGAGCTAAGAGATATGATGCAAAGAGTGATCCAATTTTGCAAAAGCTCAACCACTTCATCAGTATAGGATGGCCGTCAAAGCAATCTTGTGTACCACCAGAAATGTAACCTTACTTTTCCATACAGACATGAGATGCTGATGGAAGATGGTATCATTTTCAAAGGTCCAAAAGTTGTCCCTACTTCCCCACATCATGAATACATTCAAGTTCTGACTCTTACCAAAAACTGGGCAATGAGGACTAGTATTTTGGCCTTCTCTGGTGAAAGACATTGATAAAGTGCTTTCTTCTTGTTCAGTGTGCAACCATATTAAGCCGCATTTGCAAAAAGAGCTACTTCAGCTAAGCCAAATTCCTGAACTACATTGGTCAACAGCAGCAACTGACATATATTTGAGTGGAACAATCTGCTTTCCTTGGTGTTGGTAGACTCTTATTTGAGCTGGTTTGAGATCGATTTGCTACCTAATCTAATGTCCAGTGCTGTTATTACTAAAATGAAACGTCATTTCTCAGTACATGGTAGTCCACACAAAGTTATTTCTGACAACTGTTCTCAGTTTACCAGTCAATTGTTTCAGAGATTTGCTAGAGGGGGACTTTATCCATGTTGTTAGCAGTCCTAAATATCTACAATGAAACCGCATTGCTGAAGGTGCAGTACAGAGTGCAAAGCAATTACTGGAGAGGTCAAAGCGTGACAGCACCAATATCTTCTTGAATTTACTTAAGCTCCGAAATATACCCCATGACAAGCTACTTGACTCGCCTGCTCAGAGACTTTTATATAGGCAAATCAGAACAACCTTGCCTATCCACTCTAGTTTGTTGGTGCCTAATGCTAAAAACAACAGAGAAAGCAAAGCCCAACTTTTTAAAAAGCATTCTTCTCAGAAGTCCAGCTATGATAAGACAAGCAGATTTCTTCGTCCTTTAAAAGGAGAGATCATGAGGATGCAAACTGTGAAAGGCTTTGATCAAAATGGACAAGTGAGGATCTCTGCTCTGTACATATACCTCTATTTAGTTCTATCTGAGGGTATAGAGTACAGGAGGAACCATAGACATCTTCCTGCATCAGAAACGATATCGCAACATCATAACTGATAGACTCTAGATCTCTGAGCAACCCTGACAATGTTCATACCGAAGAACGTGTCACAGTTTCCATTCCTGTTCCTGACGATGTCCCAGATGTCCTTAAAGTTGAACATTCCTTGAAGTTGGTCCCCATTGCTAGAGCCAATTCTGACTTTTATTTTACACAATCAGGTCTTCTTTCCAGAGCCAGTGTTAAATACACAGCAATTTGGACATTATGTGTGTCTAATTTTGTATTAGTTCTGTATAACTGCATGTCAAAAGATCATGCCTGTAAATTGCATTTCAATGAATACTGTCTTTTTTTTATAAGGACTATTTCTCAGAGGGAGGATGTAGATCAGAGCATGTGTAAGTACCTTTAAGAAGCATTTCCAGATGTAGTGCGTGCATATAAATACAGAGCACATGCAGGCAGCAGTGCTATTTTGAGAGAACAAGCCGGTGTGTTAACGTGTATGAGTGTGTTAGTCTTTTTACAAGTTTATTTAAGTTTGTTACAAAGCCTCATTTCACACTGCGGTGGTGGTGTTGCGGTAGTGTTGTCACCTCACAGTAAGACGTTGCCCTGTTCGATTCTCAGCTAGAGCGTCTTCTGTGTGGAGACATGCGTGAATGGGCGTACCTTCGTTGAAGGTTGTGCGTCAGAGCTGGCAACTCAGCACGTAAAAATCTACTGCCAATCAATAACGGGCCGGAGTTCCTCTGGCGACCCCTAACCGGGAAAAGCCGAAAGATACAACAACAAAGCCTCATTTCAGATGTTTGTGTGTAATAAAGCTGCTTGAACTGAACCCACGATGAGCAACAGGTGAGTGGGTGTCAAGTCACTACTTTTGGAGAACTGGCAGACCTTTTGGTGATGGAACAAGGTCTCAGCACTTTGCCTGAAGACATGAGGATCTGTTTAGCAGACCCGAGAGTGCAACTCTGCAAATGACTTGGAGAGAAAAGGGATCTCTACTTGGCAAGTAGGACAGCACTTCATAAGAAAGGGATACCCAGTGTAGCACATGGGACATAAGGGAACCCATGGTGGGCATCCTAAACCACTCTAACAGAGTTCATCAGTAACAGGGGAAGCCACTAGTTCAAGCACACAGTCAGGATCAGGGATTAGATGTCTCAAATGTTATCAGAGGGACCATGTAGCATACAAATGTCCATTAAAGCTAGGTGAGAAACAAAAGATGAGGGAGCCAGCAAGTTGGAATGACAGGCCAGTGGTAGGTTGTTTGGAAACAACAGGGGTACCAGATAATCACCAGAAGTTGTATCATATCTTAGTGGATGGAAGACGTACCACTGCTACGAGAGAGACCGTTTCTGATATAACCATTGTGAGGTCTGTAGTGGTTAAGGAGGAGCAGTACTTGCTTGGGCAGTCCACGCCAGTCAGACCTATGGGTGGGACCCCATTCCAAATACCTTTGGTCAGGGTTTATCTTGACTGAAAGGGTGGAAAAGGGAACACGCAAGTAGGTGTGTTTGAGGATATCCCTGCAGATGTTATAACTCATTACTTCCGAGTTACGCCTCTAGGCGCATCTGCACGTGACTCTTACTGACACCTCCAGGCGTCAAATATTGCTTGTTTATATTTCCAACAATCATTCCAAAACTGTGCTGCGTACAAGGTTTTAAAAGATTTCATCTTAAACCTTACACAATGACAAATTCAACTACATTAATATTTGATCTCTGTCTAATGCAGGTAAATATATATTAATTGTTGTTTTTATGATACTATTTTTGTATAGATATAATTTTCACATTTTCTACATATCTCAACAACAAATAACACAGACAGAACTCCTTAACCTCATACGAAAGCTTTCATCTAGATAAATAAAATGCTGCTGACAGTATATGTGTAACTTGAGTGGTTTCTGAGCTATTGTAAGTTGTTTACAAAATATTACAGATGTAATAGTTACTGTGACTTATAAAAAGTTTAAGACCTAGAACCTTAAAGAATGCTACCGCTATAAAAATAGTTTGTGCTGAAGAGTTTGCCATTCATACTTCTTTCGTAACTCTTATGGTTCCAGGATATGGACATTTTGTTTGAAATGTGAGGCCATAACTTGATTCTGTCAAAAGGCTTAGGCTCTGCCCATTGGAAGTTGCGGTACAAACTACCTGAGCTCCATTGGAGGGAATGAGTTGAGAGGGAATGATTTTGATAGTGATGCAGTTGAGCTTTGAGATGGCTGTGTAGGTTTGGTAAGCCTGGGGAAGACCCAGACAAATCCTATGCTTGAAGCTGGGGTTGGTGATGTGCTTACTTTAGGGAAGGAGCGACCTTGTAACAGTGAGCCTGAAGGCGAACCACAACATCATAGCTGCTGGTATGTACTGGTGTTCTCGTGGACATGGTGAGTGTTGGTATCCAGGCTGACAGCGAGGCACCACTGATGGAGGATACTGGGCTTACTGTGGAAGGGGAGCTGGGCTGGGTCACAAAAGTAGAATTGAGACAAGTTCAACTTATGGACCCTATATCTTGAGGCTTGAGAGAAGTAGCTAGAGGCACCTGATGCTCAAGGAAGAGAGGAGCTTGTGTACTGAAACAAAGGGTCACTGTACAGAGAGTGGAACCCTGAGGGAAGGCTAGAGGATGAGGTCATACAGAAATTGCTAGTGCTCAGAGCCATCCATCTGGCACGTCTAGCCGTAGCCCATGACGTTCCTTTTGCAGGCCATATGGACATAAAGTGTACTATGAGGAGCATCATCCAAAACTTTTATTGGCCTGGGATTTCAAAGGATGTAAGGGGGTGCAGGGCCTGTGAGCAGTGCCAACAGGTAGGCAAGGCAGGAGACCTGGTCCGTTCTACATGGAAGAAATATATATTGTGATGCTGGTGGATTATGCAACAGATACTCTGAGGTGATTGCTTTGTCCACCATTGAAGCAGAGTTTAAAAGAGAATGTGGGACAAATATTTGCCCCATTTATTATTTGCCTACAGAGAGGTACCTCAGGAATCTACTGACTTTCCACCGTTTGAGTTGCTGTATGGGCATAGGGTGAGGGGTCATTTAGATTTGTTTTATGATGAGTTGGGAGGTGAGAATGGATCTCACAAGGAGTCTATTGTGGCATATGTCCTAAACTTCAGGTCAGGGCTTAAGGAGCTCATCTATTTGGCCCAGGAGAGCATAGCAGTAGCCCAACAGCAGAAAAACGTTTCTCTGCTTTATATAGACTTTATGAATTTCCAAAATATTTGTAATTACTGTAATGTATTACACTCCTGTACCCTTCTTTATTATAGGCTCCCTAAGGTTGATGATGGCCCTTTCTACTTCCTGTTGCCCAAGTTGTGCTAAGAGTTTTTGTGATCTACTGTTATCAAAAAAGAGTTGCTTAAGAACAGCCTTTCTAAACTTGTGCACATTGTTGAGGTAATCCCTTATTTTCTGCTTAGCATTCTGCATTTGATCCTCCTCTTGTTTTATGAGATTCCCCCTATTCTGCAATACTCGAACATTTGTCCGTCCCTCTAAATAATTCTTGTTACTTCTTAACCATAGCTCCCTTTCTTTTATTTCTACCCTATTTTTAAACTTCACCTTAATTTTATCCCACTCCCTAGATATATTTTCAGAAGAAATTTATATCCTCTAATAGTGCCTGAATTTCCACTAACCCATTCCTTAAATTCCTCTCCAGACTTTCAAGTGCACATGGTCCTGTGAAATGTTAATTCTTTCTAGTCTAGCCCACTTTTTATATATTGAGGAATAATATGTAAATTGACTCTGAACTCCTATTACTGAATTCACATTTTTCCGTGCTAAATATTTTCATAAATTTCTTCAAAAATCTACCCTCCTTTGTTATACTTTGCCTTCTTGGCCCTCCAGACACATCTTCACTGTTGCAAATCACATTCCAGTCCCCACCTATAAGTACCATGCCTTGCTGAAAACTGATTATTTCTCCCAGAATTTTCTTAAGCTCCATCATAGCAGGTTTAAGTGGAACATAAATGCATGCCAGTGTGATCTTCCTCCCTTGCCGGTAGCACCTTAGCACTACAAATATACCATTATCTTTGTTATCCTCTTCTGCCAGTATTGAAACTCTTCTTGCAATTAATATAAGTACTCTTCTTTTCCTTTGTCCCAGATATTCCCCTCAATAACCATCTTCAAAACCTTTCTTTATCAAATTCACATGTTCAGTTCTTTCCAAGTGTGTCTTCTGTAATATAGCGATTTGCACTCTACAGTTTTTAAATATAGTTTACTAAGCTTTTTTTGCTTTTATCTGCGAGACCGTTGACATTTTTTACAGAAAACATCATTGCTTTAAAAAGTTATTCCCACCTTTTCCGTATAACACTTTTTTTGTTAAATATCTAGTTCCATCTTTTGTGTTGCATGCATATATTTTCACAGGTTGAACTATTACAGTTGTTTCTTGTTATATCCATTTGAGCCTATGTCACATTTTATAAGACTTTGTTTTATTGAAATCCCTCAAACAAAAATAAATAAAACACCCCCCAAAACCCTATTATACAGTTGTTTCTTGTCATATCCATTTGAGCCTATGTCACATTTTATAAAACTTTTTGTTTTATTGAAATCCCTCAAAACAAAAAAATAAATAAAACTAACACACCCCAAACCCCCCTAAAATTTATTAACTTAATACTAACACACAAAAACTATGTACATCTTCAAATACTGAAGTTTGCTCTTCCTAGTAGGAGCAAATGTCCTAAACTGACAGTCACACTCACAGGCTTGAGTTAACCTAAAAGAAAGGGTAAACATGCTAAGATGCATGGTGCAGCCTGTGCTTCTACTGAGTGCTAATTGGTTTTGTCTTTTCTTTATAGCTCTCCCAGCTGGGAAAACCCCTGAATACTTTCAGAGAACATTATGTCCTAGGGAATTTCTCTTTTCAGTTTTCCTCCCTTCAGCCAATCGCTTTTCACCAGCCTATAGCCAGTATCTCTTCATCAGATTGCCCCCCATGGAAACATGAGAACCAGGCAGCCAGTTTCTCTTCATCAGATCGTTTCCATGGAAACATGAAGACCAGATGCAGAATTGCTACTGACATACATGTTTTTGTTAGAAGAAAGCCTCATAATATTCAATATTCTTTTTCATTTACTTGCTTACTCTTAAAACTTGTTGCTGAATCAATCCAAGGTCCTTAATCCAGTCATTTCCCCATGCAAGAATGAGAAAACGCACATTATTTTTTCTTTTGTCATGCTTCTTTTTTACATTGCAGTGCCTACATTACTTAAAACTGAGCAAGAAAAGAGAAGGGAGAAATACAAAAAAAAAAAACGCACCGGTTTGCAGTTCTCATTACACTTAAAAATAACTGAGAAAACTTTACTTCATAGCAAACAAAGAAAAGCATGCACTACAAAAATAGTACTAATAAAAAAAAATTACAGTTAACGGTCTCCCTTCACTTCCCCTCCCCAAAGCAATTTTTGAACATTAATGACATGAAGTAGGGCATATGCTTTAGTTTTACCCCAGAAGTCCAACAAATTCTGAAAAGGTCCAGTATATTCATATTTTCTTGGTCTGTCATATTTTATGCATATAATTATTGCATTTTAATCCTACATTGTTAGTGGTTTTATTACTGTTCATCCCTATTGCCCAAATTCTATCACTGCTTCATTTCTTCTAGTCAGCTCTCCTGCTCCCTTCCTTCACTGCAACATTTTACATTGAAACACTTGAAAAAGTTTCACAGGTACAGTCTCTCTGTTGTCTTTATTACCAGAAGAACAAGATGCAGAATCTTTTTCTTTCACAGCTCACTTTTTGTTGGACAAATTTTTGTGTTTCCTCCTTGGCATGGGTACAGCAGTTTGACTCTCACACCTGTGTCTCGACATTCCATGAATAGTGGAATTAATCTGCCTGGTGTATTTTTTATTAGAATGTTTACAATGAGTAATCAATCTCCACAAATGCTCTGCTGTCTCCTACTTTAAGTACTTTGTCCTTCTGCCACAGTTTTGTCAAAATCTACTCCTTATGCTGGTAGGATTGCACATTTGCTATTAAAGGTCTAGGTTGCTTTTTCATAGTCATGTTTGGAGCATGCACACGATGTGCCCCTTCAACTAACAACTCCTGCTGTGGAATACCAGTCCAGTTGCTTATTTGTGCTTTCATAAAATTAATGCAGTCTGTTCCTTTCAGCTTCTCTGGTATAGCTGAAATTTTCAGGTTTTCCCTACGTGCTCTGCCCTCTAACTCTAGTATTTTTTGAAACATCTCTTCCTGAGCAGTATCATATTCATCCAGCCTTTTCTTCATTTTGATGTCTGATTTTTGCGGCTTTACCTTATCTGAATATTTATTTTAAGCTTCTTCTATTTTTTCTAGGCTTTTGTTGTTTGTGTTGATATACTCAGTCAGTGTTTCATTTATTTTAACCAAATCGGTGTGCATTTGCTTTATATCTTCCTGTAGATTACTGGAATTCATATCTGGAAGTTGCATTGCCTTTTGCTAACAGTTGCAGAACTTTCTCCTGTCAGTGTTTCTTCCACACTTTTTATAGCTGATTTTTTTCCAGGACCCCTGTATTTTTTTTTCCTTGCACCCAGGCAGTACACTTTACTAGCCAGTTACTGAAATTTACCTATAAATATAAGTCTGCTGGCCTTCTCTGCCGAGTTTGTTTTAACACTGCAAGAGATAGAATTAAGCTGTTACTCAATGTGCAGCCATCCTGGAAGTCAGACCAAACTTGCACTTGATTCAAAAAGCACTGCAGGTTATGTTATTCTTAAGTACAAAGTGGTAGAAGAATGTAAAAATAGTATCATACAGGGGTGGCTCATCCTATCGGACTGCAGCCCTCCCACCTAGAAAAAACAAAAAAAAATTCACTAATCCCAATCCTCTGCGCATGCGCGGACAACTCAGACTGCCTTTATCAGCAGTCCGGATATGGAGAAAGAGGTACCCAGCAATCATTGCTGTGAGATTCCAGGAATCTGTGCGGTGCCGACCGCACAGAACAGAGGAGCTCCGGACTGCTTCAGCCGCAGTCAGAATCAATGAGGAGGAGGACTGAGCTGCTCTCGCGGGACTGTCAGTGCGCTGGCTTCGTGGACAAAGGCTTCAGGTAGGTGTTTGAATTGTGGGCTTGCTGGATTTGGATTACCGGGTACATGTTTGTTCGGTCGCTGGAGTTTGGGCTGGTAGGTGAAGGCTTTAATACTGCAGAACAAAGGGTGTGCGAATGTGTGAGAAAAATTGCAGATTTTTGCCTCATATTTCATCTGATCTGTTCCTCATATCCTCATAATATCTGTGGTTTCTAAATGTTGCAATGCTTGATATTTGATGGTGCAGTGGTAGCATTGTTGCCTCACAGCTGCAGGTTCTCAAGTTTGATTCTTGGCTGGGGTGCCTTCTGTGTGGGGTCTGCATCTTCTCCCTGTGTTTGTGTGGGTTTGCTTTTGTGTCCTCCCGTGTTACAAAGACATGTCTGCAGTATACAACAGAATTTAAATAAAATTGACAGGCATTTGAATTTCAGACTTCAGGTTTCTGAATGTTTAATTCCTTACATATTTGATGGTGCAGTGGTAGCATTGTTGCCTTACAGCTATAGGTTTTCTGGTTTGATTCTTGGCTGGGGTGCCTTCTGTGTGGAGTCTGCATCTCATCCCTGTGTTTGTGTGGATTTGCTCTGGTGTCCTGCATTTTTACAAAGACATGTGTCTGCAGCATTTCTCCCTGGGCCTCTGCTGAACAGGCATTTGAATTTCAGACTTCATATTCTTCAGAAAATACATAGTAACACAACCTTTTATTCTAGCAATTTTCTAAGTTTATAAGATGAATGTTTGAAATTTGTCCTTTATTTTTGGGACTGTATTACCCCATTATTGGCTTTGTCCAGGTTTTTTGTGCTAAGGTTAACAGCTATGGCAAGAACTGAATTCACTGAATATGTTTGAGGGCTGTATTCCCTCATTACTGGGTTTGTCCAGGTGTTTTGTGCTAAGAGGTTGACAGCTATGGTGAGAACTGAATTCATTAAATGATAGCCGTTTAAGTTTCAGTCTTCCTGTCTTTCACAAAGCAGCTGATATGGTGTAGTGGTATGTTGCTCTGACTGTTTTGCACAGGGACCTTGGCAGTAAAATGTATGGTGGTAACGCAGCATTTTTCTTTCACAAAGCAGGTGATTTGGCATAGTGGTAGGTTGCTCTGACTCTCTTGTACAGGGACCTTGGCAGTAAAATGTATGGTGGTAACACAGCATTTTATTCTAGCAACTTTCCAAGATTATACAAGCAGTGTTTAATGTGTCCCTGGTTTTTGGCCTTTTGACCCCCCCCCCTAATAAATTTGGCTTTTTCCAGATTTCTTGTGCTGCAAAGTTGAGATGCAGTTGAGTATTGAGTAGATTTTACGAGGAGCTGAGAGCTGCAGGGGAAGAGAACTTTAGTGCTGCTTATGCTAAGTCAGCTTGCATTGTTAATAGCACAACAGGTTGTGTACTTGCTTTTGATGCAGAAGGTTGTTTGTTTGTTCTACTCCCACAAGGGGTGAATGCTGCAGTACTGAAAAAGTTATGATACTATGAGCCTGTTATCAGGTTGCCATCCATTTCCTATTGCAATATTACTAGCTTATCATTTTAATGTAATATAGGCAATTTATTCCTCGGGGGCATCAGACACTTTATTTTTTGATGAAACCATGAAATATAAAGGTGTTTGCTAGCAGCAACCTCTTCATTAGTTACAGATTTATTTAATGTGGAATTATTTATTATTTACTTTTTCAAAGATTGTGCATATTTACTGATAATGGTGGACTGTAGAATTGTGCATATTTACTGATAATGGTGGACTGTAGAAGTTTGAATAGACTTTTATGATGGAAATGTTCTGAACTTGGCAGTTTTGTCATTATGGGTGCATGCATTTTGTTTCATTGTTTACTGGAAAGATGTTCTGAATTGGGGTTTTGTCATTATTGGTGCATGCGTTTTGTTTCATTGTTTACTGGAAAATGTTCAAAACAATAGGAAGGTGTATCAAAGAGCACATGTATGTTTCATATGCAAGAGACCTAGGATTTGAAAACAGCCCAGAATTAATCTTTATCTGCCACTGGTAAAATGTATTTTCTTTGAATGTGGGTTTCAATGAATGTGAGTTTCAAGGGCAGATAAGTTTTAATGCTAAGTTTGTTTAGCAGATGTCTTAGTGTTTGTGCTGTAAAATGCAAAATAAAACTTTCAAATTAAGTCCAAATCATAATAGAAGTAAATCAGTATGCACGTTAGTGTTTATGGTAAATGGAGTGAAATAGCCAAGTAATGGATCATTGGAATGGCTGCAGGGAAAGGCTCCATTCGACCATGATTTTGTGAGGGGGAAGGGTGGCAAACTTAGACAGCCCCAGCTGAACTAAACCTCCCAACTGTCCAGATTTTCAAAGAATGAATAGATTTTTGCTTCTTATTTTTGGTTTGTTCCTCATAAAATTGAGGTTTTCTGGCAAATCATTTAGGAATTAAGTCACTAAATAATGACACACTGAGTTTCAGACTTCATAACCGTCAGAAAAATGCATGCTAAAGTAAGACCTGTTCTATCAACTGTCTCAGTTTATACAAGAGCAATTTTTAGTACTGTTTATATGTTCCCTCAATATATTTGGCCTTGTCCAGATGTATTGCATTAACAGGTTGAGAGGTACATGCAAATAAATTGCTTTATAGAATTAGGCATAGCCAAACCTCTCAACTATCCCTGATTTTAGCTCAAAATGTTGCTCTTCCCCCTAATAATCCCTCCGCAAAATAGCAATTTTGGAAGGAAACATGGAGGGTTTACAATTAAGAAATAACTGTAATAATCAGAGTTATAGATTACTTTTATTTCAGAAATGCATGTAGATTCTTTATTTTGTCAGCTGCTCACGTTAGCAGTACTAATATGAAAGTGTCCCTTCTTTGACAGGTTCCCAGCTGTATTGTGTGGCTATTTTATATTTTGACATCACATTTTTGGTCCATTTTTCATAAAATTGTTTTGTTTTGGCAAATTAGTGACAAATCATTAAAGACTGAAGTTAGAAAATAATGACCTATTATATTATCTTTCTAAGTTTATAAGAGTAATGTTTTAAAAATTGTTCTTATTTTTGGGCCTTTGTTCCACTTCTTTGTATGGCTTTGTCCAGATTTCTTGCTCTGAGGTTGAGAGGTATGACAAATGTGTCAGGGCCATCACAGTCAGCCAGAGACATTTCAAATTGTGACATACTTGTTGCACCCCATTCCCCCATGTAGTGACTCTGGATGTGTTGAAGCAAGGCAAGGAGTAGTTATGCAGTGTAAATGTGCAGAGCACCCCCCCCCCCCATCCAAGGTAGACACAAGTACTAGAGTGGCTTTTCATCTGTCCTTGATTTTTGCAGACTGGTCTGGTTTCAGTCATATTTTTTGCACTGTTGATTTATGCTTATTACTGAAAGTGCTTGTTGCTCTGTGTTTAAGTAGCAATACTTTAATGACCATCAGGTAAGCTTGGCTGAGATCATAAGATGCAAGTAAGCTTTAATAAGCATACTGTTAAAGAACTGCCAACATTGAATGCCTTTCTGTTGTTGCCATGTAGAAAATACTTAACTAGATAATGTATAAGCCTTGGGTATTGAAATGCATATGACAGTATTTGTAATAAAGGACAGGATTACATTATTTTAAGAAGCTCATTACACTTGGAGACTTCCAGTCATCTCTGCAGGCTTTACCCGTAAACTAAACAGAATGCCAATCGTGTGGTCCATAACCTGTATAGTAATCCTTTTAAGCAATGTATCCTGTGCTTATTTCTTGTTTGCTTATCATTTTTTACTTTGATCATGTTTTCCCCATGAAACAAGTAGATAGTTGTCAGGCAGCAGGTCTTTTTCTGGATAAGAAACATTTTTACAAGTAGGGGCATCAGAGATTTCTACTTTCAGCATGTTACTTGGTACTTTAATAAAGCTGAATATAAATTATAATTAGAACTGCAGTGCAAGAAGTGGTTTGAGTTGAGTACTGCTTGTTTTTCTTATACTTGATTTTGACTGGCATTCCATTAATGTATTTAAAAAGTAATTTATTTTTTCATGCCTCATAACCTTTTTGTTTCCATCTAGATATTAAGTAAGCTGTCATGCAGCCAATGCATTGAAATATTTTTAGTCTTCTACACTTCATTTTGTCTTGATTGGAATCTCATAATGACGGTTTGGCACCCAGGGCAGTGTATTTAGTTAGTTTTTGTGGTGTTGAGCATAGCTCCTCCCCTTTCTAGTTGGCCACACCCCTTCCCATTGACCCCACCCATTCAGCTGTCTCCTGCAGCCCCTCTTGATTTGAAGTCACCAGTCGTCACTGGTATCATATCATTGGTAACATTTCAGTGGCATTATCTTATCAGGTCTTCTACTTTTTGAGCCAGGTGTGTTTATAAATGAGTATTTTTACAATGGAAGAAAATTTCACAGAGGAGACTGCATTAAATCAACATAGTACAATAAGGTTCTAATTGAGCCTGAGAATCTCCAGCAGGTAATCAAATTCAGGGCATTTAAGGGTAAGAGGTGTGCAAGAGCAAGGAGGATCTTTCCTGTACCTATGTCTGTGAATCCTGTAGGGTTCTGTAGGTCATAAGGCCTGGTTGTACTTTTGAATTGACTGTGGTTCCTGGTTTGTGTTTTTTCTGAGGTCATAAGGCCTTCCTTGGAGAGTACGCAACATTTAATGGATACTCACTAAAGACTACCTAGTGCATTTATTAACTGGCGGTCGTATGAAGGCTTACCTACTTTGTTATATACAATGATTTAGTTTTTTATATAAAATTCCTTGGAACAGTGAAGCTCCATTATGTTTTGACTTCTGATGCTAATACTTGACCAACTTTACAGCACAGTGAAATGGACTGAGCCTTGCATAATGTAAGCTTATGACTGATATTGGTGACTGTGCATGTAGCATAAGTAAGTGATGTGACGTGATGCTGTTAGCTACATTTATAACATAAGCTTGTGATGGGCTTTTGGTTACTATGCATACAACATAAGCTTGTGAGGCACTGCCTGTGACTCTTCTTGTAATGTTATGTATTGTTAGCTTTTCATGTGTGCAGTAAATCACTATCTTGGTGTGGACTGCTGATGTGATGCTAGTAATCGGTCTGTACAAGCTGAATTTTGAGATTGGTACCTACCGTTCAGGGAAAGAACTGCAAATTATGCACTTCTACTCTGAGGTGACTCTGCATGTAAAGTACCGAAATGGGGAGTTCCTGCATGCAGCCACTTTGTAATGCCCAAGAAGGATCTATAATGTAGTACAAAGCCCATGTGAGACGCAGATCTTCACTTGTGTGCAGGCATTAGTAATGCGCACAAGACATCTCAGTACATTTTTAAATTGCACTGCCCATTTGTATAGAGTAAGATTCTCAGTACTGTAAGGTGTATATAGCCTTGGCCTGTATGGAATACTGCAACCCTGCTTCCCCATGTTAAGCTCTGAGAACATGTAGGTACTGTGCCAATATGGGGTTCACAGTGCTTGCACTATTGGCATAGCAGTGTACCTCCAGTGTCTTGTGTACTGTTTCTACAAGGGGTGCAAAATGCTTTCATGCTGTGCACATTCTGCAGAGATGTCTCCTCTAGCAGCTTGTATGATTTTACAGAACAGCCATAATTTGGAATTGCAATACAGAACAGAGCGTTTAGGTTATAACAGTTCCACCCTTTAGTCTTGAGCCATTTTTTACTGTTGCTATGTGCATACTGTGCGAGTCTATGCATATTGCTTTGTGTTCCAAATTGCACCCTAATAGAGGGGTACATTTGCTTTCTACAGCACTTCGTGCCCCAATTCCTGAATGCCTCTCTAGTTTAGTTTATGGCATGGATGCATAGACTACAGTGCTGTGTGCTGTTTAGGTAATCTACTTGTATACATCTTGTAGAGTTTGTAA
Source organism: Protopterus annectens (assembly GCF_019279795.1). Lineage (NCBI taxonomy): Eukaryota > Metazoa > Chordata > Ceratodontiformes > Protopteridae > Protopterus > Protopterus annectens. The sequence continues at coordinate 881,131,698 of NC_056729.1, forward strand.
CATGAGAACACCAACAGTAGTGCTTTGCACTCCTGAAATATGCTCTCACTGTTTCCCAAATGCTCTCGGTACTGTTTTATAACTGTAGGGTAGATAGTCCTATCTCCATGTACATCACATGCAGCACCCAGTATGCAGTTTAAAGTGATAATGTGCTGCGCAACAATTGACAAACTCCTTATAATTTTTTTTTTTGAAGTGCATAGCTGTTGGCATCATGGCTACAGCATCCTCCGCACATTTGTTGGGAGTTCTCCCTGATTCCTGCCTTTTGTGCCTACATTTTGTACTTGTGCTGTCACATCTGCTTTTAATTTCATACAAGATCACATTAACTAGGTCTTCTAAAGTTAGATGAAGAAGTGCAAACTTGTCCACATTCTATACATATCACTGCAGGCTAATGATTCAGAGTAATGAGAATCTCTGCAGTTGTCTTTGAAATTATCTTGGCGTTGTCAGTCTTTTAGACAAATGTGGCAGTGGCAATATGTATATAGATTACCTCTAGAGGAAGCCTTGCAGGTGGCTTGATGGTTCAAAGAGCATCTGTTCAGCCCTCCTTCTGTTGCCTTTCTTTTCTGATGTGTGTCACCCACATATACTCTTGCTTTTATTTCATGTGTTACTTAGCTATTGAAAACCAAATATCTGGTGTATCCATTTTGTAGTCTTCAGTGAGATTTTAACATTCATAAAAGTACAGCATTAAATGATGTAATTTAAGGAAATCTGCAGAGTTCATGTTTTCTGATTAACTTCACTGTCGCCATTTGGTACAAGGAATTCATACACTGCAGAACTGTTGTCAGATGTGTTGATAGTCTTTAAATTTTACTAAGTAAATCAGAAAAACATTTGGAGTTTGTATACAAAAATATTGCTTTTACCACTTTAAAATAATGGGTTAAGTGAGATCCTTGAAAAAAGGGAGTTATCACCATAATCGGTTATCATTTGTTAAGAATTTTCCTATAAATGTAGGAATAGTTATCTTTTTACCAGCTCTCTCTGGTCTGTAAAGCAGTGTAGAACATTGTATAAATCTTTGAAAAAAATGACCTACTTCTAGATTCTTTTTTTTTTTTGCATTATTTTACATAATTTTTTGCTTACAGGTGTGCAGCCGAATGCGAGCAGAAGGTGCGAGCTATGGAAGAATTGGATATCTGCTCCTCCAAATTCAGCTTTACAAGAGCTGAAGATACGGTTAAGCGACAACGAGACCGCATGCTTTGCGATGTACTTTTGGATCAGGCTGTGCTGCCAGGAGTGGGAAATATCATTAAAAATGAAGCTCTCTTTGACAGTGGCTTACATCCTGCTGTTAAGGTATTGCATATACTTTTAGGATTCTGTTTTATTCCTCCTATTATGGATGTTTTGTTTACTCTGACATAAATATTCATGACTAGGTGTGTAGGAGTATTTCTGCTTTTGCCTGGGAAAAGGAATGCTTTGATTGTCATTTGGCATTATTTTAAGGAACATTTTCTGATACTACTGGAAACTGCATTTAACATCCTGCTTATTAAAATAGTGCCAATATTTTCTTAGAGGCAAAATTAAATGTCATACAGATTTGGGCACAGTGTAGTTTAAAATGATTAATTTAGCTGCAGACTTTTCATAGCATTAACTCCTTGCGTACTTGTGAATAGCTGAATACCACGTGAGCATCCTCCAACACTGTATATGACTTGGTGTTCCAGATAATGCAGCCTTTCGGACCATTTAAGGTGATGTTTGATTCCATCCTATCATCTGTACAGCCCACTTTTAGTGTCTACGTTTGAATCTGTGTGTGTGTTTGTATGCATACATCACACACACAGTATATACGTGTGTGTTTGTGTATATATTTATGTATATGTACACGTACATATAACTGTAAGAATGTATATTCAGTTTCCTATAAATGTAGGAATAGTTATCAACTATTCTGGAAATCTGAGCGGAAAACTATTAACTGAAATAAACTTAGAAGAGCGGAAAACTATTAACTGAAATAAACTTAGAAGAATTTGAACAAGCTGGTAGATTTCTGAAGTGCTGTCTGAACAACAGGATTTATGCCTTGGTCACCCTCTAGTGACCATAATGAACTCCTCACAAGCTCAAGGTTCTTCCTTTGCATAATCGCTACTTGATGCTGAATCCTTCAGATCTTGATACCACCATTAAGACAATCTCCTCTGAGCTGGAGTGGCTATGGAATGAACTTAAAGTATTCTGAACTTTTATCCTTCTTAGATGTGTCTCTATAATATTGGTAGTCTGGTATCTTCTGTTAGCTCTGATTTTTCTTCTAGCTTAATCCTTTCTTCTTCTTCATCCTTTCTTCTTCTTCTGACATTTCCCTATATTACCTTATTTCCCCTTCCTTCCTATTCACATTTTTCTCTGGGCCTAAGAATTTTACTTCTGTCTTGCCCTCTTTCCTATATGTGCTTACCACCTTGTTGATTTCTTATAGTTGTGCTTGTAGTCTTGTTGTGCAAAGAGAGTAAACGGGGATTTAGGGAGTGCAAGTGCTGTGGGCATAAGTTATCCCCTCCCCAGACCCATACAAGTTATGTTTCATTTGTTTAGAAGTGTTGTTATGTTTCATTTGTTTAGAAGTGTTGTTATGTTTCATTTGTTTAGAAGTGTTGTTATGTTTCATTTGTTTATAAGTGTTGTATCTGAGCAGGGACTACTACTACTCCATTTGTAAGAGTTTCAGTGTTCACATACTGGCTGAGTGGCCAAGGGAATTATTTTTGCTGATTCAGCACTGATGGGCATATTGGCGCGCACATTATCTGAAGGAAAAAGAAACGGAACCCTACTTACTGGAGAAATTCTCTTCTGCTAAGACCCGAAGATTGTCCGCTCTCTTCTGCTAAGACCCGAAGATTGTCCGCTCTTACCCCAGCAGGTATTCCTCCTCCTCCTCCAGGCTTTCTCCAACTCAGTGCCAGGAATCCTCTTGCAGCAAGGATGAGTGAACAGAGGCATGGGCTAGAATGATGTTCTTCGTGTTTCACTATTGCAGTCATTACATTTGGGTTATCTGCTTGCAGGTAGCCCTCATTCGACCTGATTAACAAAGTCTTGCTGCCTGCGTCGGTTGCTGTCTCTTCTTCCGTGACGTCAGGTCATCAGGGGTATAAAACATGCAGCCAACATCATTACATCAGTCTTTCTTGCCGTGCGGTGCCCGAAGCAGAACTAGTTCACAAGTGCCGGTTGGCCGACTCCTGAAATTTTCGTTTTCGAGTTTCATAGCCGAAGTCTTCAACTAAAAGCTAAGTACCCCATTGGGGAAACTTTTTCTTGCCCTAAACCGATGTCAGTAAAAGTAAATAATTGCATTTCTTGTGGAAAGCAAATAACTCATAAAGACTTTCAATCGTACTGTATTCCTTGCCTAGGCCCTGACCACGACGTACCTCGTTGTTGGTTTTGTGCCTTATTTAAACCAGGAACTATCCGTCGTCGGTATTTTTGCACTTCTAAATTGTTTGGTGCTTGGTTCAGTTATCCTGATATGTCTTCGGTAAGCCATCCGACAACTGACATTCTGAAGAAACGCAAAGATAAAGACAGAGACAGTCCACCCAGTTCACTGGTACTCAGTGAGGCACTTTCACAGCCCCCGATACCCGCTACTTCAGATTTGCAGGCCTCTACTGAGACCCATTCGGAGTCCGGTATGCCACGAGATGCTTCAACTGTGGAACCTGCGGATATCTCTACCTTGGATGGGTCCGGAGCCACTGTGCAGGCACCGGCTTCTGAGGGTTTATTCAGGCCTACTGACTTGCATATTAAACCAGCGCCATCTTCTTCAAGGCCTAAAACTCGAACCATGCCTAGAAAACTGACGCCCAGACTGCATGGTCAGGCCTCTATGCCTAAAGAACAAATTATAAGAATGACTGAAGACTTTTTTGCTTTAATCAGGGGAAGCCAACCTTCCCCCTCTGAGACCTAGGACTGAGTTTGCTTATGATACTTCTGACCAGGATTCTGAAGTTTCCTCTGATGACCAGGATATTTACCCTTATCTACCTATGAGGATTCTGATGCTGAGGACTCTATTCCCTCTGCTTCCCCCCCCCCCACAGAGGAATTCTCTTTTGGTGAAACCTTGCATACTCTCCGGGAGCTTTTTCATTGGGAAAGTCAAGGTTTCTCAGACTCTAAAAAGAGGCTTAGGGATTTCTTACTCCTGCCCCAGCACAGGCTTTTAGCTGTACCTCCTGTACTGGACATTGTTGATGATGCCTTTTCGGAATCTGGCATGGCCCCTGACTCCCTCCAGTTTCCAGAAAACCTGATAGATATTACAGGGTTCCTAACTCTCTCAAGTTCCTTTTCAAAGATCCTACTGCAGATCCTGAAACCAATTCACAGGGACCCAAGGGCATTAAAGCTACTACTGCCAAAAATCCTACCCCCTCTGATAGAGACTCCAGGGCACTGGATAGATGGGGTAAGAAGGTATACACTTCAGCAACTTTGGCCATTAGGGCCTTGAATTGCCAGTTTCATATGTTAAAGTATCAGCTGCATATTATTGGATTATGATGTTGATTCCTGATTGTGCTGAAAATAAAGATTTACAGGATTTTATGCATTCTGCTAAGTTGGTAAACATACATTGCAATGTGGTTTTGATTCACCACAGGCATCTTTCAGGGATGTGGTAATTGGGTCTGTACTTAGAAGGCATGCTTAGCTTAAAGAGCAATCCTTGTCAGCTCATGTTACAGTGAAATTACTGGATGCTCCCTTAAATCAGGGCCACCTGTTTGGCAACAAGGCAGAAGTTCTTAAAACGATGGAGGAAAAAGCTAAATCTATGCAAACTGTTAAAGACTTTTTACAAGTACAACCTCCAAGATTTAGTAGGCATTGGCCTTCAAAGACTTGGTCCTTTTCCTGCCTTTTCCAGACCTTCTCAGTCCATACCCAGATCCAGCAGAGCACCCAGGCTTCAGTTCCAGGGGATGCACAGGACTAAGCAGTGGGGGGCCTCCAATTCCAAATTTGGGAGTAATAAAACTCCCCCCATGGTAAACTGTCTCAATGACTTATTTTTAAAACTTTCAAGGACTTTTCAACTGACTGCCCCTTTGGGGGGAAAGATTGCACTTCATGCAAAGAACTGGGGACTCACTACCCTGGACAAATGGGTTTTAAATGTACTTTCCCAAGGATACAAATTTCACTTCCACATGTCGCCTCCAAAGCAGTGGGCAGAGGCCCAAAAGCAAGTACTCTCTCTCTTAAGCATAGAGGCTATTCATTTGGTACCAGAACATAAAAAAGGGACAAGGTTTCTTCTCAAGAACTTTCCTGGTACCCCAATAAGACAATTCATGGCGTCCTATCCTGGACCTGCCTACTCTAAACACCTTTTTGGTGATTCCAAAATTCAAGATGCTGACTCTTCACCAGTTGCGTCCTATGCTAAGCAAAGATGCCTGGTTGGCAGCACTAAATTAAATTTAAAGGAAGCATACCTGCACATTCCAATCAGGGAATCTTGCAGAAGATACCTACGCTTCAAAGCAGGCTACACGCACTATCAGTTCTCTGCACTGCCATTTGGCTTATCTACTGCGCCCAGGGTATTCACAAAGTGCCTAGCTCCAGTCGTTGCATTTTGCAGGCAATGAAATATTCAAATATACCAATACCTGGACAATTGTGTAATTCAGGCAGAAAACCAGGACATACTTTTGAATCATCTGGCTTTTGTACAGAGGGTGCTAACTTGTCTGGGGTACACCATAAACGAAAAGAAATCACACCTGGTACCCTGTCAACAAATTATATTCCTGGGAGCAAGCTTGAATGCAACTTCCCATATGGCTTTCCACACGCCAGAGAAACAAATTCACTTGACAACCTACTTCAAACAAGTGGTCACAAAACCCTGTTATCTGCAAGGCAAATACTACAAGCCTTGGGGTTCATAGCCTCCTGCATTCTTCTAATTCCATATGCAAGGCTGCATATGAGGAAACTACAATGGTATCTAAAAAGCCTATGGTGTCAACATTCTAAGGATCTAGAAGCAATGATGCCTATCGTTCCTTGTCTATGCCTAGAGTTCCTTTGGTGGGCAGAGGCCTGCCACCAAAACAAGGACTACCATTCACACTACCCCCTGCGGCCCAAACCCTAACAACAGACGTATCAGCCTATGCATGGGGGTGGGGGGTGGGGGGCGCGCACCTGGCAGGGAAATGCATTCAGGGCAAATGGAACCCAATTAAAATGCACCTTCACATCAGTCATAAAGAACTGTTAGCTGAACAGAATGCTCTGACAGCCTTCTAGGACCACATTCTTCCAGGACAATTATGGTAAAGACTGACAACACCACTGTTATGTGGTACATAAACAAGCGGGGGGGGGGTGCACATTCTTACCCCCTCTGCAGACCAGCCACGGCATTGTGGGACACAGCCTTGAGGTACCAAGTACATCCAGAAGCTCAATTCCTGCCAGGAAAACTAAATACACTGGCAGATGGACTAAGCAGAACCCTCATGGACCCACACAAGTGGAAACTGGAACCAAGGATTTTCAACATGTTGACAAGTAATTGGGGGAGCCCATATATAGACCTGTTTGCCTCCCCCCAGAACTATCAATTAGAAAAACTTTGTGCAAGGATTCCCCACAGACAATCTTGGAAAGTGGATGCTCTGTCCTTCAGCTGGAAAAACCTATCAGTTTATGCCTTTCTTCCTCTGCCTCTGCTCTCCAAAGTACTACTAAAGATCAAACAAGACAAACCAAGGATGATTTTGATTGTACCAGCCTGGCCACGCCAACACTGGTACCCCTCCTGTGCAGTGTGTCACTGTTGGCCCCATGGCACCTGCCTCAGACTCCTACCCTGCTGTCATAGCAAGAGAACCAGAGTCTGCACCCTCAGCTTCAAACACTGAACCAGCAGCCTGGCTAATTACCTAAGCTCTCCTTTACAATCCCTCAGTAAACCAGTGATGGATGTCATTTTAGAGGCAAGGAGGCCTAGTACTAGAAAATCTTATGCTTGAAAATGGAAAAGATTCTGTGCCTGGAACCAATCTCAAGGGATGAGCACAGCAGTGCCCAATTTACCTCAGATTTTACAATACTTAACTGAGATGCTTCACAAGGGCCTGTCTTTTTCCTCAATAAAATTTCACGCCTCAGCCATTTCAGCTCATTATAACACAGAACCCCCCCCCTTCTCTCTTCCACTGCTCAAGCAGTTCCTCAGAGGGGCCAAACATTTAAGACCACCCAGGGGAGCCCCAACTCCAGCCTGGGACCTTAACTTTGTATTGGAGAAATTCACCCTTCCTCCTTTCGAGCCAGCTGCTACTGCAGATTTAAAATTCCTTTCTTGGAAAACAGCTTCCCTTTTAGCCATCACTTCAGCAAGAAGGGTATCTGAATTACAGGCCCTTATGGCACTGGAGCCTTTCATCATCTTTCATGCAGACAGGGTGTCCCTCAGGACCAAATCCCTCTTTCATGCCAAATGTGGTATCCAGTATGGCCTTTAATCAGTCCATTCCTTTGCCTACCTTCGTTCCTAACCCACAGAACAAAGGGGAACAGATACTGCACTCCTTAGATGTGCACAGACAACTTGGATTCTACTTGGACAGGTCTAAACCTCAAAGGAAATCTGAACAACTGCTGGTGGCATTTGCTGTACGGACAGAGGGGAAAGCTATTTCAAAGCGAACCATCTCCAAATGGATAGGCCATTGCATTCATTTCTGCTATAAGCACCATGGAAAACCTATCCCACAGGGGATCAGAGCCCACACAACCAGGGCTGCATCTACCTCTACAGCCTTTCTCAGAGGCGTACCTACCAGGGACATCCTGGAAGCTGCTACCTACTTTCACCAAGCATTACCATTTGCCAGTTATCTCTAAATCCAGAGCTGGCTTTGCCACTGCAGTTTTGTAGGGCCTTATAGCTGGTCCTAATGCTATCTGAATTCCTTCTCCCATCCTTAGCTTTGGGAATCTACCCAAATGTAATGACTGCAACAGTGAAACACGATAAACATAGTACAATTGTGTCCACTTACCATAAATGTAGACGTTAGTGTATTCACTGTTGCAGTCCTGATTACCCTCCCTCCAGCACTTCGTTTGGCTATACCTGTTCTCTCCTTTTCAATGCTTAAGAGCTTTTTGGTGTATTTGCTTTTTTGATTGAGGTATAACCTTGTATATTTATAGATTTAATTGCTTCCCATTAGGGGGGCATCTGACATCTGGGGCAAGAAAAACTGATGTAATGACGTCGGCTGCATGTTTTATACCCCTGACAACCTGATGTCACGGAAGAAGAGACAGCAACCGACGCAGGACCCAAGACTTTGTTAATCAGGCCGACTGAGGGCTACCTGCAAGCAGATAATCCAAATGTAATGACTGCAACAGTGAATACACTCTAACATCTACACTTATGGTAAGTGTACACAACTGTACTTTTCTTTTCAGAGAAGGAGTTAACAAGATTGATTGCTTCTAGTCCTCCTTCCACTGCATCAGTAAGCTCTCACAGGTTGGTCAGGAGTCCACTGTGCTTTACTGGGTGCATATGATATTGGCCTTTGTCAAGGATCAGACTCTCTATGCACTGTTATCTTGGCCCTGACAGTTCCGACTGCAGGCCAAGATTTGAACCTGTTTACACAAGTTGCTTTTCCAGGCTCAGTTTCAGCAACACTAGTGTCTGGATTGACACCTGCTGTGGTGGTGGAATTCTAGCAAGGATTTGATTTGACTTCTCCTTTGCCAACAACTTCAGCACTGGTAGCTTTGGTCCAGATGGTTCATAGGTACTTGGTGGTCAATGTCAAGCCTTTAGCACCAAAATTGTTGGCAGTGATTCTGTTGGGGCCATTCTTGGTGTCTGAGAGCTCTGCATTTAATGATTCGGGACCAAAGGTCCCTGGTTTCTGCACTGGTTTTGTTGCCACTTTTGAAGATTCCAATGGGCTTGGGTATTTCAGTGGATTATATGCTGCAGAAGGGGAAATACTGCTAGTTTTTCATAACTATTGCTCAGCAGCACCGATTCTCCCCTGAAACATAAATTTTTCTGGACACTTGGATTGGGCATCACCGATATTCTCACAGGATTAAAGTATGTGTAGACCATCACTGGTGGATTCTGAAGATTGCTCTTTCCCAGGAAGATAAGATGAGCATCATCGTAGCACACCTCCAGGAAGAGGAAATGGATGAAGAAGTACATAGTCTTCCCTTTGGGGTCTGCCACCCTGGATTCAGATTTGGATGAAAGGGATGTTCTCCCAAATCCGCTCCAGAAGATCCTCATTTAGTTTTTTCAAGTATTTGGGGTTTCGAGTACCGTGATGGGAATGGACCCTATTCCCAAATCAAAGTATGATTAAAGTTCATGAAATTGCTATTGCTTCAGTCTTAAATTTTTGCCAGAAATTCTCATTGCACCACCTGCAAAGTGCCCAAGAACTGACTCCTTCTGCAATTCATATGGAGTTACATGCATCAGTAACATATCAAAATATGTCTGTAAATTCTTTTTTAGGAGACCCATTGCTCTTACTACTATTGGAACTGTCTGCGTATCCCTCTTCCACATTGCTCTTGTTTCTGCCTGCAAATCCTTGTATTTTATGACTTTGTGTGTCTCCGTACGTAAGACACTGTAATCACTGGGTGTAGCAGTTTCAATGATCCATGCTACTTTAGTCTTCTTTTCCTGGACTATTGTATTTGGTTTTCTAACATCTGTTTTTTGAACTATTGGTAATGGGTGATCACCATCTGATATAAACTTCATCATTTTCTTTAATGCTTTGTGGCTCATGTTTCCAGTGCTTCTCAACTACGTCAGTATTATGTTTGCACAATCCCCAGTCCTTCTGCAATTAGTATATCACACCCAACAACAAGATGTGACTGTTTCCAATTCTGTTTTACAAAACCTGCATTTGTTTTTCTCCCACATGTTTAATGGACTTTGTAAACCAAAATGGACTCTACATAGTCCACTGTTCTGGGGCTCCAGTATATTAACCTTTCGTTGTTTGGTTTAAATTCACCTCTCCTTAAACATCCCTGCATTTGGTCCTGATCAACATAAGGTTGTTCCAAGAGTTTTCTGTACTTGCAACTATATTTATGCATTTCCACATTTCTTGCCTTCTCATCTGATCCTTCACCTTATATTCCTTTGTTTTTGGCACATTCATTTGCTGCCTGATTTTTGTCTACTTCTGGTTTAATTTCCATTCCCGCTTGACACCGATATGCTTCTGCTAAATTAAGCAGAGAAGTCATCTTAGACTTATTCTCCTCTTGTTTTAAAATGTTCGCTATGTTGGGATCTTGTCAGGTCAGCAGATATGTAAGCAGTCCTATGATTACAGATCTATACATGTAATCAATTTCAAGGAGGTCCATACCTCCTTCAGAACAGGTAATAAGTAATCTTGGTATACACTGATTTCTTTTATAAATCATTTGATAAGTATGAAGCATTTTTCTTAATTTCCAGTCCAAATAACCCATTACACTTTGGGGCCAGTCAATCACTTCAAAACTGTAAGTTAGAACAGGAAGAACAAATTTGGTTTATAGCTTTGACTTTGTTTCAAGATGTTAGAAATGTTTTCATGTTAATATTTATTTGCATTTGTTCATGTTTTATTGTTGATCCTTCATCAATTCCTGAATATTTATACACTCCCTCTTGCTCAAGTTCTGTTATATCACATGTGTTCTGGGAGCCAAATTGTAGCTATATTCTAATCTGTAGAGTAGACAGCTTAATGGGTTAAGGCCAGACAAAAATGTAGAGGTGACAATCACCCTGGAATATGCCCCTTTGAAATTGTATCCCTGGAGTAATAATGTGTCCTTTATCACTGCTCAACTACAAAGTGGTTTGCCATTGTTTCATTATTGCTGTAATGTTAACAAACCCCCCTTTAACATTTAAAATATCAAATCCACTAACAACTTCAAAAAAGAACTGAAAAAAAAATACCTTGTGAATTCAAGCTCCTGCCCTTGCCAGGACCCAACATAATCACCCTCCCCCTTACCCTAAAACCTTATCTCTTAAGAGACCAACTTTTTCACTGTACAATAGAGCTCCTATATATAACACTTGTGTGCTATGATGTCTTTAAATTAGTGTATATGCAATAGTTTCTAATGCCAACTTGGAGTTGTTTTACTTGCTTCTCTTTTGTGTCACTTGAGTAGTAATTCTATGTTAATTATCTTTTCTGTATAATTTGTACTCGTATCTTGTATAGCTCTGTACCATATCTCACTAATGTATGATATGCTATCTCCATGAAACTATCAACTTTCACATTGTATTGCCTGAAATTGTATGTACTTCTAACGTATACTCTTGGATTTTTGAAATTTTTCTTGGATTTTTGAAATTTTTCTTTGTATATTCTGGAGCTTTTCTCCTCAGGTCTCCACTGAAAATGGGCCTTTGGCTCAGTTGCAGTAACCCGGTTAACAAATGACAAATAAATAAATTGATCAGTGTAGGATGTATCTTAAACATTTGTAAGCACTTTTTTATCCTTGAATGTGGGATGCTGTCAAATGCTTTTTATGTAGTCTGTTCATCTCCTTTTTTTACAGTTCTGCATTATGACTTTGAGAACAAATTATCATTTGTTCCATATTACTTTCTTTTGTTACCCTTTTGTTCTATTACCATTGTTGAGTTTTCTTCTAAATGACCATAAACTCTATCAGCATCAGTTCCAGTGTAAAGTTTATACACAAGTTATTGGTCTATAGTTTTTGTGGATAGCTTGCAAGTTCATTCTTAAGGAGGGGCATTGTTTTTCCCCTGTTAACCAGGTTGGCGTCTTTTTGGGGTATGCATATAAATAGTTCTTGCTCATGGCTAAATCTTCATGTAAAGATATTAATATTTTAGCCAGAAGTTGGGTACTGCATCTGGGACTGGGTTTTCCAGTTAGAGGCTTTTCTTAACTTTATTTCAATTTCTGTGGTCGTTACTTCATCCCATTTCATATCCTGCACATTTGAACTTCTTATTCTTTTTTTCTATCCATTCAGCATTGTTATGTTCCACAGGATCTTCATAGATAATTCTTCAAAATGTGTCTATTTCTTCTTTTTTGGTGGTTCTTTTTGCCTTGTTCACAATTGTCTATAAAACTTTTTGGGTCATTGCTTATTTTTTACTTTTATTTTATATTTATCTACATATCGTCTGCCTGTGCTGATATATTTAGTTTATTATTTGCAATAGTGTACAATAGATCCTGGTCTGTTCTGATATTGCACATTGCTTTTATCATGTCTATCTTTCAGAGTATTTGTTGATCTGTTCCCACTTCTGTCCTCTAACAGTGACACTTGTCTTATTTGCTTTAGTTTTCTCTGATACTTCCATGATGGCATTTGATTTCTCCCCTTTTCCCTTACTGCCCTGTGCTTTTGTGGTAAGACTTATATCTGTTATTAATTTAGCTGCATAGTAATATAGCCTGTTTACTTACGTTATGTTGTATGAATTTATATATTGTATAAATTTCTATGAACAGTCTAGATTGTGTTTTATCATAAATCTAACATTTTGGGTCTTATTGACTTCTGTAGTCTATTTCTTTCATTGATCTTAATATGTCTATCCATCTCTATTAAATCAAGCAACTTTTTCTTCCTTCAGATCATTTTCTTCTAAACTGAGGGCACATTCTGTGTTCTGCATTTCTTGTGGGCATTCTACAGAAGGTTCCAGAGCATCTTCCTGAGCCATATTCTTTTCAGCTTCATCCGGTGTCGCCCATAGCCGTTTTATATTGGAACTCTCTGGCAAATCACTGGCTTATCATTCCACAGCACTGACTGTGTCAAAGTTGTCATAGTTTCCTGTTCCTTCCCTTGCTGCACAACTCCAACTGAACATCTGGATCTGAAGTAGTTAACTTCATTTGATCAGCAACCTGTGGGTACTGGATCCGATTCGGATCCGAGCTGACAGCTTTCCTAGCAAAAGATCTGAGCTCCAAGCTCCTCCCCTACCCATAATGCCCTGCTACCTCCCTCTAACCCCCAGATCTCGTTTGCCGCGGCTTCTTGAAGCATCTGAGAACGAGCTCCTAGCGTTGGGTTTTGTGAGTTGAGTAGATTATTTAACTTTTTTCCTTTAAAATCACTGTATTCTGAGTGTGTGTGGTACCCTTTTTCTCCCTTAATCTATCTGGGTAGTTTTATCTTTAGTTTTATATTTAGTTTAGTGTAGATTTTAAATCCCCTCCCCCCTTCTGTCTGTGTGTGAAGGTGTGTGCGTGTGGGCATATTCCTGTCAGTATGTCAGAGGGCCCCAAAGCGATTTTTTTCTAAATGCTCCAAGTGTGGCCATAAGCTGTCCCCAGCGGATGGCCACACTCTGTGCGTTATTTGCCTGGGTGTGGACCATCTCTCTTCAAGCTGCACTATCTGTGCAGCCTTCAACCCCAGGGCTTTGAGGGATAGGCGGACAAAGCTAGTCCTCGCGGGCCTTTTGCCCCCAGATTCTGCTTTGTCCTCCTCCCCTTCCGTGGTGCCAGCAGCGGCTGTGGCTGCCCCACCGACCGTTCTGCTCCGCTGGCTGGGATTCAAACTCCCTCTTCGGCTCAGGAGGAAAGGGACTTGAGAAAAAAGGATCGGAAGGATAAAGAGCGTGAGAGGGACAGGCATCGTAGCCACAAGAGGCGGGCCGATTCAGCTCCCTCGGCCCCACCATCTAAGCAGCTTGCCTCCCCTCTTAATGTCTCCGGGTCTTTCCCCTCCAGGCTTCGTTCTGCATGTTTCTCCCCGGAGCCGGAGGAGGAGACCCGGTCACCTTCGAGGTCGTACTGGCGGCCTTCCCGGCCAGCCTCGGCAGCCTCATCCAGGTCAACTAGAAGTTTATCTGACGCGGACATGGATCAGATGATGTGTCGATTTCTTCAGGCCCAGCTGCAGATGGGAGTGCTCTCCCCCCCCCCTTCCTGGGGGGGGAGCTCGACCCCATTTTTCACCCCATTGCTCCTTCTCCGACCTCCTACCGGGGTTCAGAGCTATCGGCTCCGAGTAGCTTCAGAGCCAGGGTGGTGTCTGCGCCGACAGTGTTCCCTACTTCGGCGCCAACTGTACCTTCGAATTTGTCTGATCCATTTTCGGATCCGAGTTCTTGGGGCCGTGAGATGGGCGTCTGATCCAGAGGGGTTAGTGTGCCTTTGGCTCCGTTGAGGTCGGATCGCACTGCCCTTTCGGATCCGATTGGGTCATCTCCAGTGCCCATCCACACGCCGAATCCGAGGGGACTGCTTTCGGATCCTAGGGAGAGCAGCTCACCCTCGGCATTCGACGTCGTGGTGTGGGTCCTTTCGAGGGATTCGAGGTCCCAGGCTCCTGCTACTGATCCACCTGCCATTTCCTCTCAGACGGGCCTGTCTTCCATCATCTGGCTCCAGAGACAGCCTGCGCCTACGTCCCAGATGGTTCCCATGGAGGAACAGGACATTGTTGGTGAGCCCTCCTCGGACAGCCCTCCTGAGGAGGTCCCTCACAAACGAAAGTGTAAGAGGAGGCACTTGGACTCACCCGAGTCCCTCACAGAAGACACTGGCTTGGAGGAAGGGGAAGGTTCCCCCAGGTCACCCCCCCCCCCTCCGAAGAAGTCTCTCTTGGAGACATTATGGAAATGCTTCATATTAGAGGGGGGTGGTCAGCCCAAAAGCCTTTCTTGGATGAGTCTGTCTTTCTGGAGGCGTTCGCAGGCCCATCTACCTCTTGGGTGTCCCCTCCTGCTGATCCCCTGGTGGACCTCTTAACTACCAGGGCATGGAAGGAGCCGGTCACTGTGGAGCCAATACCCAAGAGACCGGACAAGATTCTCAGCCCCCCCCCCCACAGACAGGACAGTTTGGTGCAAAGGTGCCCCTGTAGATGCCATGGTGGTAGTGGATGCCACCAAGAAGGAATTGGCACAGGAGAGTTCCTCTGTACATCCTCCAGACAAGGAGTCTGGGGCGATGGACCACCTCTGAAAGCGGATGTTCGCTTCAGCGACCTTCTCTGTAAGGTCACTGAACTATATGGCACACATGATTCGACTCCAGCGGGACCTAATCAAAGAGTACACTGGATCACCCCCAGAGTTCATGTTGGCCGAGGACAAACGGACCTTCTCGGCGCGAATGGTCACTCTTAAGTCCATCACAAACACCTCTATGTGCCTTCTCTCCCATGCCACGGAGGGAGCGGCTAGAGCAAGCGGAACAGGCGTTGTCTTACGACAGGCCTGGCTCTGTCTCTGCGACTTTGCGGAACCCTTCAAGGCGTCCTTCGCGAATGCCTCCTTTGACGGTTCTACACTTTTCTGCAAAACTGTCCACGATACGCTACTCCAGAACGAGAAAACATTGTCTGCCGTCAGGATCCGCTTCTCTGCTCCTCAGAGGTCCTTCTCCAGGAACCAAAGAGGACAGAAGATGATGTGGTTCCGGAAATCCCAACAATCCCGTTTTGCTCCGGATCCCTCATTCTTCAGAGGCAGAGGAGGACAGGGTGGATGCCGGCCCAGAGGCAGAGGGGGGGGCCGAAGAATTTCAGGTCGAGGGAACCCTTTTCCGATCGACCCACGCAGCAACCCTGAGGGGTTGCCTGACTGCTCCTCTCTGGAGGCAGTCGGGGGCACTTCTCGGAGCATCTAGCACATAGGGAGTCCATTAAAACAGATCGCTGAGTACTCCAGATCATATCCAGAGGTTACTCAATTCCATTCCTAAATACTCTTCCCCGATGTACCACCCAATCAGAGGGAGGTAGCAGCCTTCGAAATAAAAGAGCTACTAGAAAAAAAGAGCCATCCAGCACGTCCCCCACGGTCAATCCGGATCGGGCTTTTACTCCAGGTTCTTTTTGGTGCCAAAAAAGATGGGGGACTTAGGGCCAGTTCTCGACCTGTCCACACTGAACCTGTCTGTTGCCATAGAGAAGTTCTGGATGGTCACCATTCGATCCATTCTCCCACTGTTACAGGAGAACGACTGGATGTGCTCCATAGACCTCGAGGATGCGTACTACCATGTTCTAATGGACAGGCGATCCAGGAGGTTTCTCCGCTTTCGGCTGGGAGCCAGCCACTATCAGTTCAGGGTCCTACCCTTCAGTCTCACCACAGCCCCCAGGGTGTTCACCAAGGTTATGGCAGTTGTAGCGGCCCACCTGAGGCTTCAGGGAATACAGGTCTTTCTTTACCTGGACGACTGGCTCCTAGCCGCCCCCACCAGGCATCTACTATGTTCAGCGAGAGACTATTTCCTACATCTTGCCCGCTATCTAGGGATCATGATCAACCACAAGAAATCCTCCCTTCAGCCTACTCAAAGTTTGGATTTCATAAGGGCCAGGATAGACACAATTCTCTGATGTCGGACAGACTTCGCAATCTAAACCTCCATGTTTTGGCTCTTCTTCAGTCCTCGGCCCCTCCAGCGGAGTTGGTCCTGAGGGCTCTGGGGTCCATGGCAGCAGCCATCAACTTGTCTCCGCTCGCACATCTGAATATGAGGATACTCCAATGGACCTTACAGGTCCAGTGGTCCATTCTGCTTCATCCCTTGCCTGCCCCTATTCCTCTCAGCAGGGTTTGCAGGGAATCTCTACTTTGGTGACTCCATTCCAAGCACCTCCGGGAAGGGCTCCCCTTCTCCATGTCCCCACCCCAAGTCACAGTGACCACGGACGCGTCTCACCTTGGGTGGGGGGGGCATTGCATGGGCAAGACCGTCCAAGGCACGTGGACTCTCAGAGACCTTTTTGCATATCGGTGTCCTTGAGATGAGGGCAGTGCTTCTAGCGTTGCAGGATCTCCATGCCCTTCTTCCTCTAGGGACTATTGCAATTCAAACGGACAACATGTCAGAGGTCTGGTACATCAACAAGCAAGGGGGAACCAGATCTTATCCACTTTGCCAAGAGGCCATGAGAGTGTGGGACTGGGCGATATCCACCAACCACTTTCTCATAGCAGCGCACATACCGGGTCGGTCAAACATTCTTGCGTACAAGCTGAGTCGGACTATCCTCTCACTCTGAGTGGTCTCTGAACCCCTTAGTAGCGAAACAGATCTAAAAAGAAGTTATGTACTCACCATAACGTTCCATCTGAGTAGGTAACTTCATTTGTCTGCAACCTGTGAGTATCTGATCCGATTCAGATCCAAGCCGGCAGCTTTCCTAGTAAAAGATCTGAGCTCCAAGCTCCTCCCCCTACCCATAGTGCCTTGCTACCTCTCTCTAACCCTCAGATCGAGTTTGCTATAGTATCCTAGAACACTACCATAACACAAGGTAAAACTGCCAGAACATCCTAACCTGATGTCATCTGGGAAGTGACATACCATGATCCTTCAAGGACAAACTACAGGTTAGGGGGATGGAGGGAGGGTTGGTTGCATACAAATGAAGTTACCTACTCAGATGGAACGTTATGGTGAGTACATAACTTCTTTATCTGAAGTAGTTAACTTCATTTGATCAGCAACCTGTGGGACAGAGTCCCCAGCTACCAACAACTTGGGATGCCCTTATGGGAGGATATTCCGGAGCACTGCAGAGCCAAAGGATGCCCTTCCTCTGGAAATCAGATCCAATTTATAATGTGTAATGAAAGTGTGAGAGGAAACCCAAGTAGAAGCTGAACAAATGTCATCCAAAGGCACCCTCGATCAGAAGGCCACAGAAGTAGCCACAGAACGGGTAGAATGTATGTGTCCGAACCCGCACGTGCTCAGTTCGCCCAGAGCTTCTGTATGTGAGAAGAATGTATTGTGAAATCCACCTAGCTAAGGTTACCTTAGTCATTGGTTTACCCAGACTGGACTTAGCAAATGAAACGAGCTGTTATGATTTTCAAAAAACAGCCGTTCTGTGTAGGTAAAATCTTAACTATCTATGTACATCCAAGCAATGGAGTCTATACTCTCCTTTGTTTTGATAATTAGGGAAGAAGACAGGCAGGTTGATAGATTGGTTGATGTTGGCTTCGGAAGCCACTTTAGGCAGAAAAGAGGGGTTAATCCTGAGGGAAACTCTCTCTTTATGAAAAATGATGTATGGGGGCTTACTGCAAAGAGCCTGAAGCTCCGATATTCTTCTAGCTGAAATAACAGCATCAGGAAGACAGTTTTCCAAGATACATACTTCAAGTCGACCAAAGCTGCGGGCTCAAAAGGGGAGCAGTCAGAGCCTGGAGAACTAGGGTTAAATCCCATGGAGGAACTGCTTCCTTAACAGGGGGTCTCAAAAGAAAGGTACCTTTCAGAAAGGTCTTGCAGATCTTAGATGATGCTAGGAGGCCAAACTTGTTTCCAATGTGAAAGTGGGAAATTGCTGCCAGTTGAACTTTAACAGTTGAAGAACTAGCCCCCTGATGGAAGATTTGGGATAAAAAACCGAGGACTGCTGGAATAGGAGCCGTAAAAGGGTCCAAATTCCTATGCTCCACCCAGATAGAAAAACGTTTCCATTTACTCTTGTAGACTTTTCTGGTAGAAGGCTTATGAGCGGCCACCAGGATAGCTTTAACTGAGGATGAGACACCGGGAGTCCTAGCCATCAAGGGAACAGGATCAACCAAGCCGAGAGCTTAAGGTTGTCCAGGTCGGCGGTTCTCAATCCCAGGGGGTGAGAAATCAGATCCAGAAGGGGATCTAAGATCCAGGGAGGATGCACTAGATGAGACCGTAGACATGGGAACCATGTTTGACGGGGCTATGAGAATAACTCTGCTCCCCAACTGACAAGCTTTCTGCAAGAATTTTGTCATCAACGGAAGAGGAGCATAAGCATAAAGAAGTCCGGATGGCCAAGCATGAACCAGAGCGTCTCTGGGGTTTTCCCCTGGTGGGGGAATCTGAGCGAAAAACTCGCTGCACTTTGCGTTCGAAGGCGACGAGAACAGATCGCAGCAAGGTTGACCCCATCTGAGGAAGATCTGTTTCGCTACTAAGGGGTTCAGAGACCACTTGTAGGGTGAGAGGATAGTCCGACTCAGCTTGTCCGCAAGAATGATTGACCGACCCGGTATGTGCGTTGCTATGAGAAAGCGGTTGGTGGATATTGCCCATTCCCACACTCTCATGGCCTTTCGGCAAAGTGGATAAGATCTGGTTCCCCCTTGCTTGTTGATGTACCAGACCACTGACATGTTGTCTGTTTGAATTGCAATAGTCCCTAGAGGAAGAAGGGCATAGAGAGCCTGCAATGCTAGAAGCACCGCCCTCATCTCCAGAACATTGATACGCAAAAAGGTCTCTGTGTGAGTCCACGTGCCTTAGAAGGTTCTGCCCATGCAATGCCCCCCCACGCGAGGCGAGATGCGTCCGTGGTCACTGTGACTTGGGGTGGGGACATGGAGAAGGGGCACCCTTCCCGGAGGTGCTTGGAATGGAGCCACCAAAGTAGAGATTCCCTGCAAATCCTGCTGAGAGGAATAGGGGCAGACAAGGGATGAAGCAGACTAGACCATTGGAGCTGTAAGGTCCATTGGAGAATCCTCATATTCAGACGCACGAGCGGAGACAAGTTGATGGCCGCTGCCATGGACCCCAGAGCCCTCAGGACTAACTCCGCTGGAGGGGCCGAGGACTGAAGAAGAGCCAAAACATGGAGGTTTAGATTGCGAAGTCTGTCCGACGTCAGAAAGACTTTGGACTGAATTGTGTCTATCCTGGCCCCTATGAAATCCAAAATTTGAGTAGGCTGAAGGGAGGATTTCTTGTGGTTGATCGTGATCCCTAGATAGCGGGCGAGATGTAGGAAATAGTCCCTCGCTGAACACAGTAGATGCCTGGTGGGGGTGGCTAGGAGCCAGTCGTCCAGGTAAGGAAAGACCTGTATTTCCTGAAGCCTCAGGTGGGCCGCTATAACTGCCATGACCTTGGAACTCCCTGGGGGCTGTGGTGAGACCGAAGGGTAGGACCCTGAACTGATAGTGGCTGGCTCCCAGCCGAAAGTGGAGAAACCTCCTGGATCGCTTGTCCATTAGAACATGGTAGTACGCATCCTTGAGGTCTATGGAGCACATCCAGTCATTCTCCTGTAACAGTGGGAGAATGGATTGAATGGTGACCATCCGGAACTTCTCTTTGGCAACTGATAGGTACAGTGTGGACAGGCCGAGAATTGGCCGCAAGTCCCCCATCTTTTTTGGCACCAAAAAGAAACTGGAGTAAAAGCCTGATCTGGATTGACCGGGGGGGGGGGGGACGTGCTGGATAGCTCTTTTTTCTAGTAGCTCTTTTATTTCGAAGGCTGCTATCTCCCTCTGATTGGGTGATACATTGGGGAGGCACCCCGACTGGGGAGGAGTATTTAGGAATGGAATTGAGTAACCCCTGGATTTGATCCGGAGCACCCAGCGATCTGTTGTAATGGACTCCCAATGTGCTAGATGCTCTGAGAAGCGCCCCGCGACCGCCTCCAGAGAGGAGCAGTCAGGCAACCCCTCAGGGTTGCTGCGTGGGTCGATCGGAAAAGGGTTCCCTCAACCCAAAATTCTTCGGCCCCACTTCTGCCTATGGGCCGGCATCCACCCTGTCCTCCTCTGCCTCTGAAGGACGAGGGATCCGGAGCGAAATGGGATTGTTGGGATTTCCGGAACCACATCTTCTTCTGTCCTCTTTGGTTCCTGGAGAAGGACCTCTGAGGAGCCGAGAAGCAAATCCCGATGGCAGACGTTTTCCCGTCCTTCTCACTCTGGAGTAGCGTATCGAAGACGGTTTTACCGAAAAGCGTAGAACCATCAAAGGGGGCGTTCACAAAGGACGCCTTGAAGGGTTACGCAAAGTCGCAGAGACGGAGCCAGGCCTGTCATCATAAGACAATGCCTGTTCCGCTGGCTCTAGCCGCTCCCTCCGTGGCATGGGAGAGAAGCCGCATAGAGGTGTTTGTGATAGACTTGAGTGGCCATTCGCGCCGAGAAGGTCCGTTTGTCCTCGGCCGACATGGACTCTGAGTGTGATTATGTCCCTCTGGAGTCGAATCACGTGTGCCATATAGTTCAGTGACCTTACAGAGAAGGCCGCTGAAGCGAACACCCACTTTCTGAGGCGGTCCATCGTCCGAGACTCCTTGTCTGGAGGATGTACCGAGGAACTTTCCTGTGCTAATTCCTTCTTGGTGGCAGCCGCCACCACCATGGCATCTACAGGGGCACCTTTGCTCCAAACTGTCCTGTCTGTGGGGGGGCTGAGAATCTTGTCCGGTCTCTTGGGTATTGGCTCCACAGTGTCTGGCTCCTTCCATGCCCTGGTAGTTATGAGGTCCACCAGGGGATCGGCGGGAGGGGACACCCAAGAGGTAGATGGACCTGTGTCGAATGCCTCCAGAAAGACAGACTCGTTCGAGGAAGGCTTTTGGGCTGACCACCCCCCTCTAATACGAAGCATTTCCATAATGTCTCCAAAAGAGACGTCTTTGGGGGGGTGACCTGGGGGAACCTTCCCCTTCCTTCAAATCAGTGTCTTCTGTGAGGGACTCTGGTGTGTCCAAGTGCTTTCTCTTGCACTTTCATTTGTGAGGGACCGCCTCGGGAGGGGGGCTGTCCGAGGAGGGCTCACCAGCAATGTCATGTTCCTCCATGGGGAACCATCTGGGACGTAGATGCAGGCTGCCCCTGGGGCCGGATGATGGAAGACAGGCCCGTCTGAGAGGAAATGGCGGGTGAATCCATAGCAACAGCCTGGGACGTTGAATCCCTCGAAAGGACCCTCTCCATGACGAATGCAAAGGGTGAGCTGCTCTCCCTAGGATCCGAAAGCAGTCCCCTTGGATCTGGCGTGTGGATCTGTGCCGGAGATGACCCGATTGGATCCAAAAGGGCAGTGCGATCCGACCTCAACGGAGCCGAAGGCACACTAACCCCTCCGGATCCGACGCCCATCTCACAGCCCCGAGAGCTCGGATCCAAAAATGGAGCCGACAAACTCGAAGGTACAGTCGGCGCTGAAGTAGGAAACGCTGTCGGCGCCGACACCACCCTGGCTGCGAAGCTACTCTGATCCGATATCTCCGAACCCCTGTAGTCAGAGAAGGAGCAATGGGGGTGAAGAATGGTGTCGAGCTCCCCCCACGGAGGGGGGGGGGGAGGAAAGAGCACTCCCATCTGCAGCTGGGCCTGAAGAAATCGACGCATCATCCGATCCATGTCTGCGTCCGATAAACTTCTAGTTGACCTGGATGAGGCTGCCGAGGCTGGCCTGGAAGGCCGCCTGGATGACCTCGAAGGTGACCCGGATCACCTCCTCCGGCTCCGGGGAGAAACGTGGGGAACAAAGTCTGGAGGGGAAGACCCCGGAGACCTTAAGAGGGGAGGCAAGCTGCTTAGATGGCAGGGCCGAGGGAGCTGAATCGGCCCGCCTCTTGTGGCTACAATGCCTGTCACTCTCACGCTCTTTATCCTTCCGATCCTTTTTTCTCGAGTCCCTTTCCTCCTGAGCCGAAGAGGGAGTTTGAATCCCGGCCAGGGGAGTGGGAACGGTCGGTGGGGCAGCCGTGGCTGGTGCCACGGAAGGGGAGGAGGACAAAGCCGAATCCGGGGGCAAAAGGCCCGCGAGGACTAGCTTAGTCCGCCTTTCCCTCAAAGCCTTGGGGTTGAAGGCTGCACAGATAGTGCAGCCTGAATAGAGATGGTCCACACCCAGGCAAATAACGTACCGAGTGTGGCCATCCGCTGAGGACAGCTTATGGCTACACTCGGAGCATTTAGAAAAAGTCGCTTTGGGGCCCTCTGACATACTGACAGGAATAGGCCCACACGCACACACCTTCACACACAGACAGAAGGGGGGAGGGGATTTAAAATCTACACTAAACTAAATATAAAACTAAATATAAAACTACCCAGATAGATTAAGGGAGAAAAAGGTACCACACACACTCAGAATACAGTGATTTTAAAGGAAAAAAGTTAAATAATCTACTCAACTCACAAAACCCAGCGCTAGGAGCTCGTTCTCAGGTGCTTCAAGAAGCCGCGGCAAACGAGATCTGAGGGTTAGAGAGAGGTAGCAGGGCATTATGTGTAGGGGAGGAGCTTGGAGCTCGGATCTTTTGCTAGGAAAGCTGCCGGCTCGGATCAGATACCCACAGGTTATTGATCAAATGAAGTTAACTACTTCAGATCATCTTTTTTTTCTACTGAAGGCTCCAAAGTGTCTTCATATGGCAACTAATCAGATGTGGTTTCTTCTTAATTTGGGGATTCATTATTCTATCCTGCTGTTGTGTTATCTGTGCTAAGTCTTTCACTTTGCAGGTAATCCATAACCTCAGTTTCTATTTCTTTAACTTCTCCGTTACTCATCCTCCTTTAAACTTGCTCTCTTTTTCTTATTTTTTATTGTAAACTTTTCCATATATGGATTCCTTTACCTGTATTTCTCTTCAAATATCTTTAATGATGCTTTTTTTTTGTACTGATTAGTTTTGCTTTTTCCTTTGCATAAATGTTGCAGCATATTAAATCTCTTTTTATCTTTCCCAGGTCCATATTTCTTCTTCAGATGTCTCCTGCTCCTGTTTCTCCATACTTGCGGGACTCCTTTGTTCATGCTGTGATATAACCTGTTTTAGACTTTCTACACTAAATCCTTCACTGCAGGTATTCCATAACTTAGTTATATTTTTTACTTCTATTTTACTAAACTTCTGATCTGATGATGTTAATCTTCATTTCTTACTGATGGGTGTCTGTTCCATCCTTGGAACCAAGCTGGTTGTTGCATCAAGCTCACACCAGCCAAAAAAACTCTCTAGCTAAGTCCTTACCCATAGTGCCTCTCTCCATATTACCTCAGATCGAGTTTGCTCATAAGTAAAGTATAGACCACAGAGAGAAAAGCGGAGGCTTTTTCCTAGCAACTGCCTTATCCTAGGGTAGGACCTTAGCCGAACCTACGAGAGTTTTTCGGAGGGGGTTGGTGGGTGGGTTGTAATGAATGAATGAAGATCAACAACACAGATGGAATGCTATGGTAAGAACACAACTTCTTTATCTGATAATCTTCATTCATTCCTTACTGATGGGACAGAGTCCCTAGCTACCTTGTTTCCTGGGAGGCCCTATGGAAGAATATTCCTGAGTACCATTGAACCAAAGGATGCTCTCCCCCTGGAGAGACCATATCCAATTTATAATGAGTGATAAATGTATGAGGAAAGGCTCATATTGCTGCCGCACAAATGTCATCCATGGATGCTGTTGCATGAAAAGCAACCGATGTTGCAACTGATCTCGTGGAATGTGGTTTGATTTTTAGAAGGTAAAGAAGCCTCCTTTCGTTGATAAATAAAGGAAATGCAGTCCCTCAATCATTTAAACAATGTAACCTTGGAAACCAGTTTTTCCAATTTTGGTCCCGAGTATGATATGAACAATTGGTGGGACTTTTGTATGGGTTTAGATCTGTTAAGATAAAAACAAAGTTGTCTGTGCATATCAAGCAAATGCAACGTATACTCTCCTATATTTGAGAAATTCGGGAAGAAGACTATAAAGATTCAGCACTCATTTTTTTCCAGTCCTGGCACTAGCTCACCTACCAGGATTGAGTACTTTTTATCTTTTTATCCAGGGTCCTGTGTACCCAGCTGTCTTTTTTTTTTTATTTTTTAACCTACTTCTGTCCACGATATATGCAATATAAAATACAGTCTATATATCAATGTAGTCTTGGTGAGATTTTGTAAACAAAAAAAAAAAAAAATCAGGGTCCATCTCATGAAGGTACTCACCAAGACTTGAGGATGCATTCAGTTCCAGCAGTACTACTCTCCTTTGCTTGCTGATTTTGTCCTCTCGCCATTTGGAGTCCTTTTGTCATTTCTCTAAATATGACTGTAAATTCTGTTCGAGACCCATTGCTCTTCATATTGGAACCGTCTGGGTGTCTCTCTTCCACATTGCCCTTGTTTCTGCTGCAAATCCTGGTATTTTATGACTTTGTGCCTCTTTTTACATAAGACACTGTACTCACTGGGTGTAGCAATTTCAATGATCCATGCTACTTTTGTCTTCTTTTCTTGGACTACTATATCTGGTTTTCTGGCATCTATTATTTGAACTGTTGGTAATGGGTGAGCCCATGTGATATAAACTTCATCGTTTTCTATAATACTTTGTGTCTCATGTTTCCAATGCTTCTCTGCTACTTCAGTGAGATGTTAGAGATTATGAGACAGAGAGGTTCATGGCCGAAGACCCCACCTCCCCAGAAGAACAAATCCTGCATGAGACATAAAATTCTTCTCCCTCAGCTGCGTGGGTAGTGCCCATGCTTGATAAGCTAGTCGACATGGATTGTTCCAAGGTCTGGAAAGAGTCAGACATGGCCGAACCAGTTCCCTGAAAGCCAGACAAGATTCTCCATGCTCCCACAAACAGACCACATTGGAGTAAACGACCTCTTTTTGATACCATATTTCTGGCGGTGGCCACCAAGAAGGATGTCCGTGAAGATTCCAACTCCCTACATCCTTCTATAAAGACACTATGGTGGGTAGATTAGGGAAGCATGTTTGTGTTCAGTATGATGCCTGTTGGAGTCTTGAACGATATGGCTTATAATAGTTAGGTTTCAAAGGATATTGCATTGAAAACAGCAAGCACAATGAAATTTGTTCCAAGCAGGTGAACTGCACTCTTTCAAAAAAACAGGCGGCAACTGTTAGTATGGTTTCTTCTCTGACCATGCTTCTGATGCATAGTATGACTGATGGGGCAGCAGGATCGGTCCTAACCATGAGGAGACGGGGCCTGGTTGGAACTGCTGGATTTTCCAGGCCTCTTCAAGCTGACTTTCATTAATGTCTCCTTTGAGGGCTCATTGTTATTTGGGCAACAAATCAAGGATAGATTGTCTAGATGTAAGCAAGAAGGAAAATACTCACTGCTTTGGGCTTAAGTTCAAAGCCCCTCAAAGAATCCTTCAGCTTAACCGGAAAGGGGCCAAGAACGTCTAGTTTCAGAAGTCCCATCAAAGATTGCAGCCTGACAGATTCTCAGGAAATGGGGATAGGGGAATTTCAGTCCAGCCTCCACCCCCTGGATATAGGTGGTCCAAACAATTGTGCTGGTCAAGGATCCATTTGAAGATGTCACTCCTATTCCTGAAGGACTGCCTGATTGTTTCCCTCTAGTGGCAGTAAGGGGGTATCTCTTTTTGCACATTCTGGCATGGGCGACCACCACGTCAGACTCATGGGTAAGGAGAATCATACTCTGAGGCTACTTTATTTCCTTTTCCACATCACTTGTCTGGACTTTTACTCAAGGTTCTTTTTTTTAGTGCCCCTAAGGACCTCAGGCTGATTCTTTATCTCGGTCTGGTCAACAAGCATGAGAAGGGTGTCTTTCTGGATGGTCATGGTCCATTCAGTTCTACAGTGCTTCTAGGCAGGCAGAAAAGCAATCAGGATACATATCTTTACATAAAAATAAAGTATCCTGGAGTTATCTTCACTTTCAGGACGGAGCCAATTATTTGTAGTTTTAGGCCCTTCCTTTAGGTTTCGCCACAGACCCTGGCTTTTCACTAAATGTATGTCTCTGGTTAAAACCAGCATACGACTCCTAGGGATGTGGATTTTTCCATATTTGGATGATTGGCACTTGATAGCCACATCTATGGACTAGCTTATCGCAGCAAGGCAGCACTTTCTCTACATCTATCAGTCTTTTGAGATCACCATCAACATGCACAAATCCGGTCTGTAACCTTCCCAGGATAAGATTAATAGATTGCTGGATCAACACTCAAAATCAGCTGGCAAACTTACCTCAATGAAGGGTCTCACATTTGCTCCTTCAGGGCAGGCCATCGGCAGCAGCCATCTTAAAGGTGCTTGGTTTAATGGCTGCCTCTATCCAAATGGTCCCTCACGCTGAGCTCGGCATAATACAGCAGTGGATTGCCTGGAACCAGTCCCATCAATCAATGTTTCACACAATCAAATTTTTTTTAAACACGAAACGTCCTTATTGAATTATCACTTATGACATTATATATTTTATATAACTGAAAGCAAACCATATTGGCATTTTCATTTGCAAACCATTATGCATTACATATAATTTTCTATATGGTCATTCAGTCAAACATTACATAGCTCTTTCAGTTCCTGCCTTCCCTTAAACTTCATTCCTCCTCCAAAACATTATTTTGCATGTATTGTTCCCACAATTCCCCTTTTTTATCTATGTAATTTGCTCCTATCTTTTTCTAAAAATCCTGCTTTTTATATCTGTTACTATATTTACTACTACTAGTATGGTTGGTTTAGACCAGTGATGGCGAACCTGTTACTCGCTTGTCAAAGGCGACTCATGCCACAACATTTTTCGTGACATGCCACCGATCACCAACACCCGAGTTACCAAAGACGCTGCTTTTGCATTCATTGCTCATGTGAAGTGCACTGAATTATTTTTGTGCCAGGAGCTTTTGACACATCAGACCCAAAAGGTTCGCCATCACTGGTTTAGACTTTGATTTCCATTTTCTAACAATTGCTTTTTGGCTGCCTCCAGAATTAAACTCAGCAAGGCGTTACAATGTCTAGGCAATTCCGATTCTGTATCAGAACTCAAAAATCATTTCCTTAGTTACACCAATTTGCTCACCCAGTATTTCTGATAGAGTAGTCTGCAGTGAATTTTTAAAGTCTGACAACTCATTACATTCCAAAAAAGTATGTTCTCAATTATCTCTGACTTCCCCGTCACACCTCCAACATTTGCAATGTACCATAGGAAAAATTCTTCTCTGTCTTTGTAGTATAAAAATACGGTGCTTGCGTATTATCGCAACCACATTTCGTGGTTGCGATAATACGTAAGTAGCGATTTCTCCAGTTTCCAAAAAGTTTCTAAGAGCAATGTTTACATTCTTGTCCCTATTTTGTGCGTCGGTTTTTCACAAATGTGATTCGTTATTTGGAAACAGCAGAACACAAAGGATGAATGTCCACAGAATGAGCTAATGTCTTAAGGGATTCCGTATTTACTGGTAATTTTTTTTTTTTTAATGTCTTGGTCTCAAGTTTCCTTGTTTAGTTAAGTGAATGGTACAAAAGGACTGTAGCTGTGGTCTTCATTTTAAGGTACACTTTTCCTATGTCTATCTGTATGTGGAAAATCGCATGCAAATTACTACATGTAGAAGGAGCACAGGAAAATAAAAGTTAAAGAAATTGTTACCGCTGATACTGGCAAGCTGCTAATATATGTCTTAATGACATCTTGCATTCAGTTGCAGCTTGCCAGTAGCAGTGCCAATGATTTTCACTGCATCAGAGAGTCATTTCGCTCAAACATTACCACTTACAGCAACCTCGAAATGTGCTTGTGATAATACGCAAGTACCAAAAATGCCTATGCAAACACTTCCAAGCAAAGATCCTATATTTTCTAGACTTTGTTGCATATTTGGGAGCCATACATATATCCTGCCAGTGTTTCTTTGTGAATTGCATGTCCAGTCTCTCTTCCCAATCCTTTCTAACCTCCTCTTGTTGATTCCTATAGTTAGCATGCAATGTTTTGTATGCCTTACTAATTATCCATTTTTTTAAGAGCAGCTTCTGTTCTAGGATCTGCTAAATACTCTACCAGTGGTGGTCTTTCATTAAGGATCCCCTCTTCTTTCTCTTTGCCTATAATCTGATATCAATCCTTGATGGGGAAGGCAATCTCTAGCCTGCATTCCAAATGAATTATTGGCCTCTTCCCATATCATTACCTTTCCCTCTGTAATTATTTGCTCCCAAAACCTTGGTTCCTTTGCCACTTTTTCTCCAGTAAATTCCAGCCCCCCTCTTTATAATTCTTTGTATCGCTAATTACATTCTGGCCTATCAGCAGAATCTCCTTTCTTCATTCATATGTTTGCTTAGTTCTTGGAATACTTTCTGCTACTTTATGAATAATAATAGTTTTATGGTTATTGTTCTCCTTAAGGATCTGCATCCAAAAGCCCGGTCTCTTCTTATTACTTGCCTGGGCCATGGTGCTAAAAGCTTTTGTGCTCTGGAGTTGTCAAAAACAGTTGCTTGACAGCAGTCTTGCTAAACTCATGCATATCATCAAGGTAGTCCTTTATTTTCTCTTTAGCACTCTGCAATTGCATCTTTTGTTCAGTGAGATTTCCCTATTTTGCAATACCTAAACCTTTTTTAGTCCACCTAAATAATTCTTGTTAACTTCTTAACCATATCTCTTTTTCTTTTATTTCTACTTTAAACTTAACTTTCATTGTATCTCTCTCCCTAGCTATATTTTCTGAAGAAATTTCTATCTTCCCTAATAACTCACAAATTATTTCACTAACCATTTGGGGAAGTGCCAATATCTCATTTTTATTTCCTTACCCTGCATTTTTACTTTGGTTATCATTAGCATGTGCTCTGAAATGGTTATTGTATGTGTATCAAAATGTTCAATTAAATGCACATGTCCTTGTGAAATATAATTTTTGTGTAGAATAACTCGGTTGTATACCTTGGGGAAATATATAAATTCTCTGAGCACCTACTTCTGAATTCACATCTTCCATAGCAAATATTTTAAATGAATACATTTCTTCAAAAATCTGACCAGTTTTATTATATTTTCCTGTTTAGGCCCCCAGATACATCCTCACTGTTACAAATCAAATTCCAGAACCCACCTATAAGTGATATTCCCTGCTGAAAACTGATTATTTTTTCCCAGAATTTTCTTAAGCTCCATTGTAGCAGTTTTAGGTGGAATACAAATACATCCCAGTGTAATCCATCTCACTTGCCAGCAGTCCCTTAGTACTACAAATCTGCCATTATTGTTTTCCCCCGTCTTCTGTCATGATCTGAGCTCATCTAGCAATTAATGTAAGTATTCCACTTTCCTTTGTACCAGATATACTGCTGAATATCCATCCTTAAATTCTTTTACCAAATTCACATGCTCACTTCTTTCTAAATATGTCTTCTATAGCATAGCTATTTGCTCTCTACATTTTTAATATAGTTCACTGCTCTTCTTTTATATATATATATATATATATATATATATATATATATATATATATATATATAATGTGAGACAATTCAAAAATAATATGGAAAGTGTTGCTATCATGATAAGAAGTTATTCCCACCTGTTATATATAAAAGACTTGTATAGTTTCAGCTTCTGTGTTACATGTATACACTAATGTTTGGCAGGTTGTTCTTTTATACATTTGTTTCTATCTTTGTGAACCTATGTTACATCTTACAAGACTTTTTGCTTTAATGAAAACCCTCACAAACAAACAAACAAACAAAAAATACACCCTGAAATCTCCCCATAACCTATTGACTTAATACAAACACATGCAACTATGTACATCTTCAAGTAATTAAGTTTAACCCTCCTAAGAACAATTGCCCAGATTGACAGCTACACTCGTAGCTTATATTGGCCTATAATGAAGGATGTCCTTCCATATCACTGTTGCAGTATGTTTTTAGAAACTGAATTCCCTGCCAAGGGTAGCCCAACATCCAGCCAGTATACCAACGCCTTAGGATTTTATCCATATTGTACATTACATGTATGCTCCCTGGTCAAAGCGTAGGACATACAGACCTCAGTGCTACTTTGCTGGTTTGCACACTCTTACTTCTGTGCTGGTTACCAAGCCATGTTTCAGATAAGTGCCCAGTTGGGTTTTCTTCTGTATTTACATTTATTTTTTTTGTGGGTTTACATGTCATTCAGAGATGAAAATGTCTGTGTGGGTGGCAAATTCCCCTTAAAGGTTGTCAAGAGCAGTGACTTTTCTGTTTGGGTGCTTCTCAGGAACATACACAGTGTTGTAGCTGCCAAGCGTTTGTTCCTAACACCCTATGTAGTTCTCTCCCTTGTCAATTTACCTGGAGAACCAACATCTTAAATTGCCGACGCAGGGTGCTATGGCTGAATTTTCCCATCCTGAAGGTCAGCTGCCTGACGAGAAAAAGGCCAAAAAACTCTGGTCTGATATGACTGCTGTCCAGCCTCCCCTGGGCATCTCTCTCGAGGCTTGTGAAAGCCCAGAGAATAGCATGGTTGTCATGTCAGATTCCTTTGCTGTGAGCTCATCGGAGGCCAGCATGGATTCAATTTCTTGCATGTCTTGTGAGGCTTTGCTTGTCTCCACTCTGTATGTCGAGGGGTAATCCAAGCTGATTATTTCTGAGGGACCGATGGGATACCACAAATACTTGTTCAGGAGATTCCCACTATGTTTGTTGAGTGTAGGCAAGGGTCTAAACTGCCTAGGAGTTTTGGGGTAGATGTTCCCCAGTAGAAAAAAACAGAAAACTAAACATCCTCTGCTGTTAAAGATCCCTAGCATGAATGGCAGAATTACGCAGGGGTTGTTTAATGCCTTAAAGGCCTTAAAGCCTCCTCAAGGAGTTTCTGTGCCTGCTCCTCCTCTTCGGTCTTCTACTCCCCTTAAGAGGCCCAGAGAGCAGAAATCATCTGAAGAGGATTTAGATTCTTGGGAAGAGTCTTTGGCATACTCCTCAAATCCTTTCTCCCTTGTACTATGGATCTGAGAAGGAGGAGTCTGTTAGTCCAAACTTCCCCTTAGAGGAACTCTCTTTTTGGGGACACTATTTCTTGTATGATGGAATATTTCAAAGGGACTGTTCTCCGGTTTCTGATATTCAAAAGAGGTATTATGAACTTCTACAAGTGGAGTCTCTTAAGCCTTCTACTTTATCTCCTGTCTTGGCTGCCCTTATAGATAGCAGCCTCTGTGGCCCCTGACACTCAACCTCCAGCCCCTAATAAACCTGATATATTTATCAGTGTGCCTGATGATTGTAGGTTTTTGTACAGATGCCCTTCTGCTGATCCTTTTGTAGTGTCTATCTTTTCTCACAAACCTTCTAAACTTTTGCTGTCTACTAAACTACTTTCTTCAGACAAGGACAGTAGGGCTATCGAAAGTGTAGGGGAAAAGGTACATGCTGCTGCCATCCTGGCTTTTCATGCTATTAATTACCAGACTCTTATGACCAGGTATGTTCTAGCCCTTGTGTCTCAAGCTTCTTGGGCGATATCAGAGTTCCCATTCAGAAGGGAAGGTCTCTGCCCCTTCTGTATTGGGAGTTGTACCTCTCAAGTGGCTTGCCACTACATTAAATGTAGTTATGATGCAGCTGATGCTTATTCTAGGGCTGCTGCCTTTGGTCCTGTTTTGCAACATTATTCTTGGCTTCGTCTCCATCCCTTGCCCGATGATATTAAGGCCAAATTGCCGGATGCTCCTCTTGATGATAAGAACCTTTTTGGTTCTGCTGCTGCTAAGCTTTTTATGTCCCCCCAGGATTAAATCAAGACAAGGCCTTGCAGGAATTTTTAACATATATTGGTGTCTCCTGTCCCTACGTTCCAGAGGAATTATCCATCCAAATCTGCATTTTTATATAGACAGCCTCGACCTCCTCCTAAAGGTAAGAAAGGTTCTAGGTGTGTGCCTCCTGCTAGGTCTACTCAGGCATCTACGTCTCAGAAAACTCCTTTTCAAGACAAACCACATTCTCTCTGACCGTTTTCTTCCCCTTTCTGTGGGCCAAGTTTCCCTCTCCCTTCATCTTTCCCTGTGCCTTCCTAATTGTTAAGGGTCACCCAGGATTCTTGGGTTCTGTCCATCTTCCAGGGATACTTTATGGTGTGGAAATCCCCTCTTCCTTTTCTGGACATCTCTTAACCTCTTCAGAATCAGGTTCCTTTCTTTTCAGACCTAGCTTTAAGCCTTTTGGCTCAGGGTACCATTCAAGCCATGCCTCTCTAGCCCAGGAAGGGAAAGGGTTTTATTCCAGGAAGTGTCTGGTTCCCAGGAAGGAACCTAGAAACCCATTCTGGACCTTTTTCTGCTCAACACCTTTCTAAAGGTGCCTTCTTTTTTGATGCTGTCTCTTCAATCCTCCGAGGGCAGCTCACATAAACATGAAGGAGATGAAAGCTCTCCCTTTAGCTCTTCAGATTTTCCATCCCGTCTTTCTTCTAGGTCCTCTCAAAATTTTCACAGAGAATGCCACAGTGACGTGGTATATCATCAAGCATGGGGGAACAAGAGCTGTCAAGTATCGAGTGACTCTTCAGGCTGTATATAATCCTTCAGAGTAAAATATAGTGGTAAGACTCTTTGAGTAGGTCCAGTACACAGGCTTACGAATGTATGCTGAACAGAGATGCGTTTCTGGACATTGCGCATCAGTGGGATACTCCACAGATAGATCTTTTTGCCTCCCCTTTGAACAGGCAACTTCTGTTTTGTACCACAATCCCAAGTCCTCTGACTTGGAAGGTGGATGCCCTATCTTTACCTTGGAAGGAAATGTTTCTGTATGCCTTCCCTCCCCTTTCTCTGATTTTGAGAGTCCTGCTCAAGATAAAGCAAAAATCCCTCTCAATCTGGCTGGTGACTCCCTTTTGGCTCAGGCAGCATTGATTCCCCCTTCTTCATCTAGCCAAGGCAAATCATAACAAGTTACCTCACAAGGTGCACCATCTCACACAAAACAAGGAGTCCATGATCCATCCCCACTTGTCCTCTCCTTACCTGACACTGTTGGTGATAGAATTTTGATCCTTTTTAGGTAACTTTTTTTCAGAGGACCTGCATATGGGTCTCCAAGAAGCCAGGAAACCCACTACCAGGAAATCCATACTTGTCCAAATGGAAGTGATTTTCTGTCCGGTGCATTCTTTGTAACTAGGATCCATTTTCTGTGGGAGTCCCTTTGGTTCTGTTTTATTTGTGTGAAGTGCTCCATGCTGGGTTAGCTTACTCTTCTGTTAAAGCTCACCTTTCAGCTATTTATGCTAGTCTGCCAGTGACTCCTCCTCTAGCCTCTAGGTTTGAGGTCAAACAATTTCTTAAAGGTGTCCTTCATATCAGGCCTCAATGGAAGCCTTTCCACCTTCCTGGGACCTCAATTTTGAGCTTGAAAAATTGACACCGGTTCCTTTTGAGCCTGCGGCTTCTGCTTCCTTGCAACATACATAGACTGTTCTTTTAGCCGTTACTTCAGCTAAAAGAATCTCTGACCTCCAGGCTCTTATGGCTGTTCCGCATTTTGTAGTTTTTCATAGGAACAGGTTGCTTATTCGAACTAATCCTTTTATGCCCAAAGTGGTTAAAGAGCTGTCCTTTTTCCTTCTCTGTAGTCTGCTAATGAGAAGGTTCTGCTCGCATTGGATTTGCATAGACAGCTCAGATATTGTCTGGATAAGTCTAAGGCCATTCGCAAATCTGAGCAACTTTTTGATCTGAAGTTGCTGTTTTAATTTGATCTTTAAACCTGTGAGAATATGAATCCGGTATGGATCTGACGTCGCATTTTCCAGCATTGGATCCAAGCTTCTCCCCTACCCATAATGCCCCTGTCTCCCCCCTCCCCTCCCCTCAGATCTTGTTTGTTGCGCGTCAGCATCACGGTCTGTTAGCTCTGAGTTTCCCGGTAAGTGAAGGTTTTATTTTTGGTCTTTTTTCCTTTTTCTCCATTCCTAACTATTTTTCTCTAGTTCTATACCCTTCTCTTACTTGTGCTCAGGTGTCGGTTCTCCGATTATCAAAAAAAGGAGTCCCCCTTTCTTTCGGTCTTACTTTCCTGTTGTGTGTGTGTGTGTGTGTGTGTGTGTGTGTGTGTGTGTGTGTGTGTGTGTGTGTGTGTGTGTGTGTGTGTGTGTGTGTGTCTCTGTCTGTGTACCATGGCTGAAACTCCCAAGATAGGTTTGGCCATAAGCTTCCACCTTCCATGATGCATGTCTGGGAGTAGCTCGCCTGGACTCCTCCTGATCAATCTGCGTGGGCTTCAAACCCCGCGCATTGATCAACAGGAGGAACAAACTTATTTTGAAAGGCCTCCTTCCCACACCTTCCTCCAATGCCTCTGCTTCGTCTGACTCTGCCTTGGCCTCTGGGATTCAACTTCCCGCTAAGAAGGCTGGGGACAGGGAAAAAACGTCAAAGGGAGCAGGATAGGCCCAAAAAGCAGTCCTCTGACCACACTTCAGCCGAGCCCCCGGCTAAATCTCACCTGGATCCCAACCCAGGTTCCCCTCTGTTCCGGTCACTTCGTTTCTCTGGCCTGATCCCTTTTATTGGCCTCTCTAAGTGCCTCTCCAGGCCCATATCTGTAGCTTCCTCCATCTGGTCCACACACAGTCTCTCTGAAGCCGAGGTGGACAGGATGCTGCAGAACTTCATCCTGTCCATCTCTGGGGCTGGGGGCATGCAGTCTGCCTTCCTTCCCATTGCTCCTTCTCTGATCTGACCTCTGGCTTCAGAGTCCTTGGGTCTGAGGCTTCTTGGTGTCGAGGGGTCAGCCCCAGTGGTACCAGGTACCTCTATCGACCATTACCCCCAGTGGCTTGGCTCCGACCACTTCAGAGCCATAGTCTCTGTGCTGAATCTGAAAAGATGGCATCGGCTTTGAGGTTTTTGGAGTCAGCCCTTCCACTCGAAGTCTCTGCGCCTGGAAGATCGGATCCGGCTCCATCTACTCAGAGGGTGACCGATCTGTCACTGCTTCCAGCTTCAGGCATTCATTCTCCCTCTGCTTTTGATGTGGTGAAGAGGGTTCTCTCTGTCACCTAGAGACTCTTGATGTTATCGTCCTCTGAGTCTGTCCTGGCTCCCCCTATTTCAGGTCCGGAATCCACCATCTATCCCCCCTCAGGGACAGCCTGCTGCTTCTCTGCCCCCAGGGAGTCTCCCCCCCCCCCCAGGAACAGACAGAAGTTTACAGGTCTTCCCCAGAGCCCCTCCTGAGGAGTTCCCTCTGAAACATGCGTGCAAAAGGAGGCACTTGGACTCCCCGCAGAGAAAGGGGAGGGTTCCCCCGGTCACCCCCAGATGACACCCAAATCTTATGCCAACATGGGGGGCAGTCTGTCCAAAAACTCAACCTAGATTAATCTGTGTTCCCAGAGGCGTTTGGTACAGGACCCTCTACCTCCTGGGTGTCCCCTCCCACTGATCCGCTTGTGGACTTGATTTCATCCTGGGTATGGAAGGACCCCGACATGGTGGTGGTGTCCATTCCCAAGCATCTTGATAAAATTCTAAGCGCCCCTTCAGACAGGCAGCATTGGTCTAGGGGATCCTCGGTTGATGCCATGGTGGTTGTGGCGGCCAACAAGAAAGAGCTCATTCAGGAGAGCTCTACAGTCCACATCCGCTGGACTGACAGACCCGGCCATGGATCATTTAGGGAAGCGGGCTTATGCTTCAGCCACATTTGCCTTGTGTGCACTGAACTGCATGGCAAATGTCATCAGACTACAGCGGGACTTGGTCAGAGAGGTCGCTGAGTTTTCCCTGGGGTCCATGTCTGTGGAGGAGTAGGTGTTCTCTTCCTATATGGCCACCCTAACTTCTATTTCCAATACCTCCTATGAGGCTCCTGTCACACACCACGGAAGGTGCCTGTAGGGTGGTCGGAACAGTTGTTGCCATTAGGTGTTGTGCTCCGCTCCAGCTTTGTGCATTCTTGGAGCTGTTCACGGCGTGGTTTACAAATCCCCCTTATGACAGTTTCACCCTTTTTGGTAAAACCATTTGAGATACTTTAGTCCAAAGTGAGAAAGATGGGAAGACATTGTCTGCTGTTGGGATTTGCTTCTCAGCCCCACAAAGATCCTTTTCCTGGAATTGGCTTGGGCTGAAGAAGATGTGGTTCTGAAATTCTCAGGGCTTTTCCCATGATGCTCAAGACTTGACTTCCCCCAGAGACAGAGGGGGATATGACAGACACCATTCTTGTGGCAGAAGGGGGGACCGAGGAACCAGAGGGTTCTGGATTCTTTCCCAGACAGACCCTCGTAGCAGCCCTGAAGGGTTGCCCGACTGCTCGTGTCTGGTGGCAGTCGGGGGACGTCTCTCTCTATACCCAGCAGCTTGGGAGTTCATCACAGATGATCGCTGGGTGTTGCAGATTATATCCAGAAGATATTCAATTCCCTTCCTTCAACCTCTGTTCTTTCCCAATCACCTTCTGGATGTTCCCCCGTGCAACTGGAAGAGGCAGCAGTGGAAATTTCCAAGCTGCTTGTAAAATGAGTCATCCAGCCTGTCCTCCCCAGACCAATCCGGATCAGGCATCTATTCCAGGTTCTTTGTGTCATCAAAGAAGATGGGGGACTTAAAACCCATCCTCGATCTTTCAACCCTAAACCTGTCTGTTGCCAAGACAAAATTCTGGTTGGTAACTCCAATCCATTCTGCCCTTTCTGCAGTGAAACAACTGGATGTACTTGGTGGACCTTCAAGACCCTGAACAGGTGCTCTCGGAGATTCCTCTGCTTCCGGTTGGGAGCCAGTCATTATTAGTTCAGAGCGTTCCCCTTTGGTCTCGCCACCTCCCCAGGGTGTTCACCAAAGTGATGGCAGTGGTGGCTCACCTGCAGCTACAGGTGTTCTAGGTCTTTCGCTACCTGGACGGTTAGCTCCTTTCCGCTCCCTCCAGGCATAGACTGTCCGGTCCAGAATCTCCTTCTCCAGACCTTCCACCAGCTAGGCATAACCATAAATCTCAACAAGTCCCAATTGGATCCAGTTCAAGTTCTCAACTTAATTGGGGCTTGGTTAGATACCACTTGGAGCAAGATTTTTCTAAATCCAGCAGACTTCAATCCTTCAGACATCATGTGTTGTACATTGTTCAGACCAGTATCCTCATGTGGAGTCAGCTGTTTGGGCATTGGGTCCATGGTGGCCTTGTTCATCCTGATCCCTATGGCTTGTCTGCTTACGAAGGTTCTCAAATGGACCCTAGCTGTCCAGTGGTCATTGCTAGACCTACTGTTATCCAGTTTGTTTATTTCAGGCTTTTAGGGATTTGCTTCTCTGGTGGCTTCAATCTCTGGATTTTCTTCTGGGCCATCTGTTTATCCTTCCCACCCTGTTGACCACAATGACCACAGATGCCTCCCTACTCAAGTTGGGGGGGACATTGCATGTTAAGGACAGTCAAAGGTATGTGGTCTTCCCTGGAGACCCATCAGCATGTCCGCGTCCAGAAGATGAAGGCTGGTGCTGTTGGTGTTGCAAGCTCTTCATGTCCATCTTCCCCAAGGGATGATTGCCATCCATACAGACAATATGTCTCTAGTCTGGTACATCAACAAACCAGGGGGAACTAGGTCTTGTACCTTTTGTCCCGAAGCAATGAGATTGTGGGAAAAGGCGATTTCCTCCTGCCTTTTTGTGGTGGCAGTGCACATTCTGGGGACGTCCAACATTCTGGCAGACAGGCTCAGCAGATCTATTCTGATGCCTTACGAATGGTCTCTGAATCCTTTAGTAGCGGAACAGCTCTTTCTAAAGCGGGGTTGGCCTTGCTGCAATCTCTTCGCCTCTCTTCCAACCCGAAGTGCAGTGAGTTTTCATTCTGAACCCCCCTCTGGTGGAGTCCCCCAGAGATGCTGTAGTTCATGCTTGGCCCACTGGTCTTCTGTATACTTGTACTCCATTCCCTCTGACCCAAAATTCATTCAGAAAGCTCAACGGTTGGGGTGCTTAGTGATCCGCATTGCCCCCTTTTGGCCTCACCAAGATTGGTTCCCCTCTCTGTGGTCTCATGCAGTGTGTCCTCCCTGGACATTAGACCCGGTTCCAGATCTGATCACGCATCCCTTGGGGATTACTCACCAAGATCTGGTCAGTCTGAAGCTCACGGCTTGGCTGCTGCATTTCCAGTGATAGCTAGGATTCCTGGGCTGTCTTCTCCTGTTGAAGACTATTTTGGTAGCAGCTCACAAATCTTCCACTAGGACGATTTATTCCAGTAGGTGGAAACATTTCTCGATATGGGCTTCTCAGCATGATTTAGACCCCTTCACTGCTGCAGTCCCCGCCATTTTGGAGTTTCTGGCAGATATTTTTCCTCAGGGTGCTAGCTTTTCTCTGGTAAAGATACAATTGGCAGCTATCTCCAACTTTCATATAGGAGACAATTTGGCTTCCTTGGCTTCTTCCAAGCTTTGTAAAGCATTTTTGAAAGGTACCTTTTTACTTAGGCTTCCAGTTAAGGGCCCTACGCCACCTTGGGATCTTACCCTAGTCCCACAAGCTTTTGGTTTCTTTCCCCTTTGAACCAGAAGCTACATTGGATTTGCAATTCCTGTCTTAGAAGACGGCCTTTCTGGTCGTCATTGCTTCGGCTAAAAGGGTATCGGAGATCCAGGGCTTATCTGTCAAACCCCCTTATACGGTGTTTCATAAAGACAGAGTTTCTTTATGGATGAAGCCTTCATTTCTTCCGAAAGTGGCTTCAGAATCTAATATTAACCAGGTCATCAGTCTCCCTGTTTTATTTCCGAACTTCCAGAATAAGGGAGCGTATAAATTGCATTTGCGTGATGTCCATAGGCAACTGCATTTCTGTTTGCATAGAACAAAAGCCTTTCGTAAGTCTGATCAGCTCTGTTTCCTTTTCTAAGCTATTCTTATGAAAAAATGTTTTTAAAGTAACGATTGCTTATTGGATCTCAGTGCATATCTTTGGTCTATAAAGCCAAAGGATCATCTCTACCAGGTCATGTCAGGGTGGATTCCACCAGGTCTGTGGCTACTTCAGCAGCCTTTTGGCCTAGTGTGTCTTTCGATGACATTTGCTCTTCAGCTACTTGGGCATCATCTCACACGTTTATTTCGCATTAAGTTATCTCACCTGTACAGAGGCAGGGCATCCTTTGGTTCTGCCGTGCTCCAGAACATCCTCCCATGAGGACCTCCTGCAGTTTTTGGTAGCTGGGGACTCTGTACCACAGGTTGAAGATCAAATGAAAACAACTTCAGATAAAAAAAGTTATGTACTCGCCATAACGTTGCATTTGAGTTGTTGCTTTTCATTTGTCTTCAACTGTCCTCTCTCCTTCCCCCTGCCTTGCGTGGGCTGTGTTGTGGACTGGTTGGAAGAGACATTGCTCTACTCTGGTGAGTCTTTGTCTTCCCTTTGTTGCTTATGGGTGCTAATGCCAGAGTGTTTGGCACATGGTTAGGTTGAGGTGCTACTGTTTGCAGCAAACTTGATCTGAGGGAGGAAGGGAGACAGGGGTATTATGGGTAGTGGAGGAGCTTCGAGCTTGGATCCAGTGTTGGAAAATGTGGCAGAGTCTGATCCGTACTGGATCGGTATTTCCACAGGTGGAAGACAAATGAAAAGCAACAACTCTGATGGAATGTTATGGTGAGTACATAACTTTTTTCTTTTCATCCCAGACCTCTAGGTTTGTCTGTTTATATGCAAACCATATCCTCCTGGATATAAGTCCATTTGTTTTTGTTACTCTTTTCATGGAAAATGTCTTGCTTCCTTTGGTGTTTTTCCTTTTTCTTTTTTTCAAAGGATGCTACTTGGACTTTTGCCCATACCTTCTCGAGGCATTACAAATTGGATGTTTCTAGAGCAAGAGCTGGTTCTGCCAGAGCTATTCTGCATGGGTTGTTACTGCAACAGTGATCCGGAAGGACGCAGTACAGTTGTGTAAAATCTTACCTTATTTCCAAAATGTGATTGATGCTTTGTAATCCCACACTTATTCATTAATTTTCAAGTTGCTGGTTTTCTTCCTGTTTATCTCTTTTTCTCAACTCCAGTATTTGCTCCCTCCTTCCTCCCCTATTTGCTCTGCCTTTCATCTTCTGTCTTCCTGACCTGGAATTATTTTCCTTTTTCTACTAGATATACATCGTCCTAAGTCCTAGGAATATTGTTCCTTCTGGGGCTTTTCAATTCTGAGGTCTGTACAGCCATACGTCACCTTTATGCCTTACACCTTGAGCAGGAAGCATATGTGTGACGTACTACATCTATAAAATTCTCAGGCTTTGGTGTACTGGCCAGACGCCAGCCTACCTTGGCAGGGAAATCCCTTTTGTAAAGAATATTGCAACAGTGAAGAGAAGGGCATCTACTCTTATGGTAAGATTTTACACAACTGTACTTTAACCATACTAAGACACATTGTACAGCCTGTGCTTCTATTTACACTGTGTCTGCTTTTGTCTTATCTTTATTCCTCTCCCAGATGTAGAAGAAAACTTGAATGCTTTCAGAAAACATTATATTTTAGCCATTGAATGAAAAAGGTATTCTGCTTTATTGGCCTTATCAGCTTGCCTCCATAGAAACATGAGGACCAGATAACACTTTTGCCTTCTGCTACAAGGTTCTCATGTTGCACAGTGAAAATTTATTTGCTAAAGGAAAACTTTTCAGTTCATTCAATGTTATTTTATTTATTTGCTTCCACTTAAAACTTGTTAAGCAAACCAAGGGCCTTACCACTTAAAACTTGTTAATCAAGCCAAGGGCCTTAACCCAGTCATGCATATATGCAAAAGTAAGAAAAAGTATATAATTTTTGTTATCATGCTGTTTTGTCCAGGCTTTCTTCTGATGTTCATCGTGTTTCACTGTTGCAGTCCTAACCAATGGGTTATCCAGCTCCCGGTAGCCCTCGATCGGCCAGAATACCAAAGGTAAGTAAATATGCCGTCTGCTGTCGTCGGTTGTAGGCTTTCTTCTGATGTTCATCGTGTTTCACTGTTGCAGTCCTAACCAATGGGTTATCCAGCTCCCGGTAGCCCTCGATCGGCCAGAATACCAAAGGTAAGTAAATATGCCGTCGGCTGTCGTCGGTTGTAAAGGACGTCAAGATGTCCGATACAAAAGGAGGCACCCAACGTCACTTCCTCAGTCTTCTTTGCCGCAGAGCCTGAAGCAGAAGCATTTCTTTCACGAATGCCGGTCGGCAGTTTACCTTTTTTGTTTCCGACTAGAAAGTTGAAATCAGCTACAGCTAAGTACCCTGTTGGGGATCCTCTTTTCTTGCCTTAACGAATGTCAGAAAATAATTGTCTTACCTGTTGAAAGCAGATTCCCCATAGAAATTTTCATTCCCATTGTATTATTTGTTTAGGCCATGACCACGCCGTTCCTAATTGTGATCTCTGTGCCTCCTTTAATCTGCTTACTATCCTTCGTTGGGCTAAGCTTTTAGCTAAACATTTTGGAGCTTGGCATAAGTTTGTCAGAATGGCGTCCTCTGGTCTTCAGACTTCGGATATACTCAAGAAATGTAAGGATAAGGACTGTGACAGGCTTCAGAACGTTAAGTCCTCGGATGATGTTAAGATGGTCGTCAGTCATGCGGTAGTCAGTGAGGCACCTTTGCAGCTCCTGCAGTCCACGGATTTTCAACTGCAGGCCTCTGTTGAGACCATTTCAGAGTCCCCCAGGCCTCCGGCCTCCATTTTGCCTTCTGACCTTTCTCCTGTCACCTCGTCAGCTGGATCCTGTGCCGCTAAGCTGATGCCGGTGTCCGAGGCCTCCGTTCTTCGATCAGACAGCAAGCTCTTGCAGACTACCTCTTCTGTAACTTCTGCAGTTGCCAGGGCTCCCGAGTCATTCAGACTTGCAGGTAAATCTTCCAATAGTAAGGCTGTGAAAAAGCAGGCTCCTGTTTCTTCTTGTTCCCCTCAATCCCAAGTGGTAAAATTTCTAATGACCTTTTTGACTCTTATTAGGGGTTCATAGCCTCCTCCTTCTAAAAGGAGTAGGGATGTTTCTTCCAAGGCTTAGTCGTTTTCTGGTTCTGACTCTTCTAGTATTTCTGCTGATGAAGAGGAAGTTTCTTAAGCTTTTTCTCCTTTTGAGGATTCAGATGCAGCAGAGTCCATCCCTTCTTCTTCTCCCCCTGAGGATTTCTCTTTTGGTGATACTTTTAATACTCTCAGGGAACATTGTAAATGGGAAAGTCAGGATTATCCCCAGTCTAAGATAAGGACTCCAGCTCCCTGCAAGGAAATACCTGCAAGCTCTGGGATACATGGCCTCCTGCATTCTCATGATTTCATATGCAAGACTGCATATGAGGAAATTGCAATGGTAACTCAAGAACAGTTGGTGTGAGCACACACAGGACCTGGATATGATGATTCCTCTGCTTCCATGTCTGCAGACAGAGTTTCTATGGTGTGCAACAGCCTGTCTACAAAACAAAGGCATGTCTTTTCACCCACCTCCTGCCACTCAAGTTCTTATCACAGATGCAATCTGACTATTCCTGGGAAGAACTCCTGGATGGCAGATGCATACAGGGACGTTGGAATGCCCAGCAGATGCACCTGCACATAAATCTAAAGGTGTTGGTAGCAGTTCAGCAGGCGTTACTAACTTTCAAGCATCTTCTTTCTCCAGGGACCCTGCTCGTCAGAACATACAGCACCACAGTCATGTGGTATATCAACAAGCAGGGAGGGACTCATTCTTACCCCCTGTGCAGGCAGAGCATGCATCTTTGGTCCATAGCAGCATCCCTGGGCCTGCATCCCCTTGCTTAATTTCTTCCAGGAAGGCTCAATGTTTTGGCAGACCAGTTGAGCAGACAAACCCTAGATCCTCACGAGTGGCAGCCGAACAGAGCAGTCTTTTACAGCATCATTCAACGTTGGGGCACACCTCAGGTGGATCTTTTCTTCTCCCAGGACAACCATCTTCTACTTCTTTTTTGCACCAGATAGCATCACAGCAGAGCCCTTCCCTCCTCTTCTTCTTTTTTCCCCAGAGTATTATTGAAGATCAGGGATGAACGACCAAGGACTATTCTCATAGCTTCGGACTGGCCCAGGCAACATTGATATCGACTGCTTCGCAGTCTCTCCCAATTTCCTCCTTGGCATCTTCCTCTGAAGCCAGATCTTTTGGTTCAGGAAGGGGGGAACATTCTACATCCTCATCTTCAGTATCTCCATTTGGCAGCATGGCAGATTGACTCCATCCTTTTCTTCTTCTCTTTCCCAGCAGGTGGTGGACGTGCTGAGGGAGGCCAAGAGGCCTAGCACTAGGAAGTCTTATGCTGGCAAATAGGAAGGATTCTCTCACTGGTTGCAAGCTAGAGGGGAATCTTCTTCTCAGCCTACCCTTCCTCTGATCCTGGAATACCTGGCTGATTTGCTTCAGGGTGGTCTTTCTTCTTCCTCTATCAAGATCCATGCTTTAGCCATTTCTGCTCATTGTTCCTTTGAACAACCCATTTTCTCTCATCCTCTGATGAAAATGTTTCTCAGAGGTGCTTGCAACTTAAAACCTCCCAGAAGGGCTCCTACTCCAGCCTGGGATCTTAATTTTGTTCTAGAGAAACTCGCTCTTCCGCCTTTTGAGCCAGCTGCCACGGCAGATTTAAAGTCTCTCTCTCTTGGAAGACTGCCTTCCTCTTGGCTATAATTTCAGCAAGGAGGGTTTTGGAGCTGCAAGCTTTGATGGCTGTGGAGCCTTTTCTTATTTTCCATGCAGATAGGGTCTTTCTGAGAACCAACCCCTCCTTTATGCCTAAGGTGGTTTAGCCTGAGTCTTAATCAGTCCCTACACCTTCCTACCTTCTTTCCTAATCCTCAAAATAGAGGTGAAAGGATCCTACATTCTCTTGATGTGCGCAGACAGCTCAGGTTTAACCTGGACAGGACTAAAGACCTTCAGAAATAGCACAGTTATTGGTCAGTTTTGC
The DNA here is from genome assembly GCF_019279795.1 of Protopterus annectens. NCBI lineage: Eukaryota > Metazoa > Chordata > Ceratodontiformes > Protopteridae > Protopterus > Protopterus annectens. The sequence continues at coordinate 881,176,336 of NC_056729.1, forward strand.
CCCTGTTGCCCAGGGCAAGACTATTTCTAAGCAAACAATTTCTAAATGGATTGTACATTTGAATTAGTTTTTGTTATTCCTTTCATGGCAAGGTTCCTCTTCAAGGGGTTAGGACCCAGTCAACTAGAGCAGCTTCCACTTCTGCAGCCTTTTTAAGGGGTGTTCCTACTAAAGACATTTTGGTGGCTGCCACATGGTCTAATGTTCACACTTTCACAAAGCATTATAATTTGCCTTTGTTTTCTAGAGCCAGGGCAGGGTTTGCAACTGCTCTTCTGCAGGGCATTGTTTCCAATCCTTGATTCTGTTGGTTCCTCCTCCCTTTTCTCTGGGCTTTGGTAATCAACCCATTGGTTAGAACTGCATCAGCGAAACACTATGAACATAGTACAGTTGTGTACACTTACCATAAATGTAGATGTTCGAGTGTATTCACTGTTGCAGTCCTGGTTTCCCTCCCCCCTTCCCCCTTTTTGGTCCTTTCCTGTTCACTTTTCTTCTAAGGTACAGGCTAAATTTGGTATTTTTTGCCAAAGTTGTTTTTGGTTTAAGCCTTATTTTTTGGGGGCTTCTGACTGTTATGGCAAGAAAGACTGAGAATGTGACGTCGGCTGCCTCCTTCTGTATCGGACGTCCTGACGTCCTTTACAACCGACAACAACCGACGTCATATTTACTTACCTTTGGTATTCTGGCCAATCAAGGGCTACCGAGAGCCAGATAAACCCATTGGTTAGGACTGCAACAGTGAATACACTCTAACATCTACATTTATGGTAAGTGTACACCACTGTACTTTTTAATATTGGATCACAGGAAGTAAACCTAGGCTATTGGCCCCGAGGCCCTTACAAGCCTAGCCAAGAATTTAGCCGATGTTGTGACAAGTCAGCACCTAATGCCCTTGTCCAGCAGGGACACAGGCGGAATCCCAGGGGTGTATTTCTGTTCCCCATCCAGTTATCCAGGTTGGGCTTAAAAAGAGTTAACGAGGTACTCTGCTTGATGTGGAGACGGAGTCTATTTCACAGAAGGGGAAGTCTCTGAGACGCACATCTCTCCCGCCGCAAGTCCTATTGATGTCACAGATCAGGTTGCAGTGCCTTCATTTCTTAAAACTGGACAAATAAGAAAGAAAGGATGACAAACGGGGCACTATTTACTTTAGTATCTCTATTACACACAAAAATAACTGAAAAAGTTTTACTGGAGACATCTGTATACAACAGCTTGAATCTTGTTTCACAATATTCTGTGAATTGCTGGAATAAATGTACTCTTCTTCTGAGTGGTGTACAATGAATAATAATTTTTTCAGAAAAACTGTACTGTCTCCAGAGTTTAGTACTTTGTCCTTCTACAGCAGTTTTGTCAAAGCTAACTCTTTCTGCTGGTAGGATTGCATCTTTGCTATTAGAGTCCTTGGCTGTTTTCTCATGGCCATGTTTAGTGGGTTCCTATTATGTTGTCGAAGATTTACAACTTTAAACACCATATGGTCAAACTTGTAAAACGTTAAAAAATGTTAAATAAAATAAAAAACTTACCTGACTGTTTTAAGCAGGGGGGGCAAGCCCCAATGCACCCCCCACACCCCCTGCTCTTTAAATATACCAACTACAAGACCGTACTATAATGCAGTACAGTGCAGAAAGGGAAGATTTCCCTTTACTACACTGTAGTTTGATACCGGAGTTGGTATTTTAAGTATTCAAAGTTTTACAGCTTTGAACATATGGTGTTTGAAGTTGTAAAACTTTGATTATGTAATAGGAACCCGTTTAGAGCATACAGAGGATGTGCCCTTTCAATTAACAACTCCTACTTGCGAGTACCAGTCTAGTTGATTCACTTCTGCTTTTATAAAATTAATACAATCTGTTCTTCCAATTTCTCTGGTGCAGAAGAAAATCTCCGGTTTACTCTGTGTTCTGTCCTCTAATTCTACCATTTTGTAAAAATCTCTTCTTGATCAGTCTCATTCTCAGCCAATCATTTCATTTCAACATCCTATTTTTGCATTTTATTAGCTCATCTGAAGATTTATTTAAAGCATCTTCCATTTTTCCAACCTTTGAGTTGATATACTCTTTTAAGTGTTTCATTTATTTTAGTGTGCTCTGAGCACATTTGACTTAGTTTTATGCTAGATTACTAGAAATCATGTCTTACACCAAAGGTGGAGCTTGAACTTTTTTGCTGAACAGCTTCAGGATTCTTCCCAGCCAGTGTTTTTCTTCTCACCTTTTGTGGTTGCTTTTCTATTATGTTCTATAAATCTCTTCTTTGCTGGGATTCAGGTAGTGCACTTACGAGCCAGTAGCTCTCTGTCTTTGAGTTTCTGTTTTCACAGTGGGAGGGCTGAAATGAAGCTGTGCACACTATCCGATTGTTGAGGGCTGAAAAGTATACAGTGGTGGACCCATCTACAAAATTTAACAGCAGGATCTTCATTTATCAAGTCAATTCCCAAGGCAAAAGTAATCCACAGACTTGTCTCCAAAATTTCTCAAAATCTTTTGGGTTTCTAATACCATGACGGGAATGGGCCCCATTCCTAAGTCAAAGTGCTATTAAAGATCATGAAATTAGTATTGTTTCAGTGTTTGATGTCATACAAAAATGCTCTTTTCAGCACCCGCAATGTGCCCAGTAAGGACTCCTTCTGCAACTAATATGGAATTACATGTATTGGTAGCATATCTAAATATGATTGTAGACTCTTTTAAGACCTGTTGCTCCTACTACTGTTGGAACTAGCTGGGTATATTTCTTCCACATTGCTCTCATTTTTGCTTGCAAATCCTGCTATTTTATAACTTTGTGTCTGTCTGTACGCAGGACACTGTAGTCACTGGGTGTGGTGATTTCAGTGATAAATGCTACTTTTGTCTTCTTTTTTGGACCACTATATCCTGTTTTCTAGCATCTATCTTTGAAACTGTTGGTAATTGATGATCCCATGTGATGTAGACTTCATAATTTTCTATGATGCGTTGTGGCTTATGTTTCCAGTGTTTTTCAGCCACTTCAGTACCATAATGTTTGCACAATACCCACTGCAACAGTCTTGCCACATTATTATGCCTTTCAGCATACAGTCCTTCTGCCATTAGTATGTTGCAACCAGCAATGAGTTGTGCAAGTGTTTCCAATTCTGTTTTGGAAAACCTACAAAGTAAAGTTGTTAAATCTCACCGTTTATTCTCACTGATGGGTTCGGAGCCGATCCTCTGCTCCGACACGGCCTATAGCAAAGCTCAAGGTTTGCCAGTAGCTTGAGACCAAGCCCCTTGTCCCATGATGCACTGCTGGAATTACCCCAGATCTAGTTTGCCGCGGCACATATCTCTGTGTTCCAGATAACTCGGACCATTATTAATCGATAGATTCATCTATTTGCAAGTTTAAAAAACTTTTTTACTTGACTTCTTGAGAGGATAGTATATGTGTGTATGTATGTATATATGTATGTATATATATATATATATCTATATATATATATCTATATATATATATATATATATATATATATATATATATATATATATATATATATATATATATATATAAAATCTCTAGAGTTTTAGACTTAGACTTAGTTTTAGATTAGTGCCCTGTGTTAGCTTCTGTTTTCCTATAGTGTTGGGCCTAAGAGCTGGCCTTGTATTTAACCTCATTCTTAGGTGTACTTTGGTAGATAATTTCTAAGTGTGTTGTTTAATTCTTTAAAATTGTTTAATCTGATAATAGAAATGTCTGATGAGAGAGAGAAGCCTCATCCAAAATCTGGCTTCAAAAAATGTCCGGATTGTGGACAAAAAATATCTCTCACTGACGGTCATGTTCAATGTGTTTATTTTCTGGGGGCTAAACACCTCCAAGACTCTTGCAGTATATGTCACTCCTTCTCCAGGGTACTTTTGGAGAGAAGGAGAAAATTAGTAAATTGGGGTTTACTTCAGCACCCTTTCTCCGAAGCGCTGGGTGACCAGGAATGGTGCTAGTAGATCCTCAAAATCTTCCAAATCCTCAGGTGACTCGAAAGCATCCAAAAAGATTAAAAAAATGGAGGGTGTAGGATCATCGGTTCCACTGTCCTCGAAACAGAGTGTCCCTTCTGTTCGGAGTCAGCTCACAACTTTGGAGCCAGTCTCTGAGATTTCCTCATCTCCTCTGCTCCAATCAGCACCTTCGGTGCACTCCTCGAAGTCTTCTGTCAGCCACTCAGATATGGATATGGACCGGCTAGTGCAGAAGCTTCTACGGGCACCAGGCCTTGCTAAATTGTTGTGGGCTCCGAAGACCATTAACCCGGACTTGACAACTCTTCCTCCGAGCTGTACTGGACTTTCGGAGCTGAAGGAGCCCGACCTGATAGTTGTTGAGCCTGTGGAGCCGGGACCTGCACCAGTGTTATCAGTTCCATATACTCAGCCATCCTCGGCGCTGACCGGGGACAATAGGAGCCGACACTCTCCTGTCGGGTCCGGGGAGGATAGTCGTACCGATTTGTTGGTGCTGACTCTTAGTCTCGGGGCTTCGGCTCAGATGAGCTCAGCTCCTACCTCTGGCTCGGAGCCTATGGCCTTGGTGCGGGGGGATCAGATGGTCCCTTCGGATCCATCTACCTCTTCTCGGAGCCATGGTGCGTTCGATGCCATAAGGAGAGTCCCATCTCCAAAGACATCAGCATCAGGTCTGGCTTCCTCCTCCTGTCAAGCGCCTGTGTCCACTCCTGCTTCTACCGTTCCACCCAAGCGTAGAGACCCTGAGCCTCAAATAGCCCCACAGGGCGCTCCCTGCTCTTCTGAGACCTCCCCAGATCCCCCCACTGAGGAGGTACCCAAGAAGAGACTGTGCAAGAGGAGGCACTTGGACTCCCCACAGGAGTCTTTGACATCTGACACGGACTTGGATGAGTCAGAAGAGTCCCCTCAATCCTCCTCTAAGGATATCTCCTTTGCGGAAGATATTAGAGATCCTTACTCAGAGGAGCGGTTGGCAGTCCAGAAGCCCTACTGAAGACAAGTCAGTGCTCTTGAAGGCTTTCGGGTCTCAACCTTTCACTTCTTGGGTGTCTCCGCCTTACAATGAGCTCATGGAGCTCATCTCTCATAAGGCGTGGGAGTCTCCAGAGGCCATGGAACTTTCCCTCGGAAGCCAAATAAGTTCATCTCTGCCCCAGTGGACAAAGCCTTTTTAACTAAGGGAGTGCCTGTTGATGCCATGGTGGTGGCTGCAGCCACCAAAAAGGAAACATCTGAGACGTCCTCATCTATCCATCCTCCTAACAGAGATTCTAGGATCATGGATAGATATGGAAACACATGTTTAGTTTAGCAACCTTTTCCCTTCGATCACTGAACTATTTAACCAATTTTACAACACTACAAAGAGATGATCTGAAAGAGCTAGGAGATACTCTCCAGGGTACGGTAGCTGCAGGGGTTGCTGACAAAGTTAACACACAGCTCGCTACCCTAAACTCGATTGTGAACTCATCCATGCGCCTCATATCTTATGCAGTTGATGGTTCGAGTAGAGCCGCTAGTTCAGGAATTGCTCTGCGTAGACAAGCCTGGAAGCATCTCTGTTCCTTTGCGGAGCCTTTCAAGTCTTCCTTTATCAACACCCCATTTGATGGCTCATCCCAGTTTGGGCCCAAGGTAAAGTAAACTCTAACTAGGAATGAGCAGGAAGGCAAGACTCTATCTGCTGTTGGAGTCTGTTTTTCTACCCCTACTCGGCCCTATCACAAGGGTCCTAAGGGTGGAAAAATGTGGTTCTGAAAAGCACAGGGAGCCTTTCAGGACACACGTGGAGAAACCCCCTCTAGAAGCAGAGGAGGGGGTTATAATGGAAGATGCCACCTGCGCAGCAGTGGGGATCCACAGCAGCAGGGTGACAGAGGCCAGTTCTCTGGTCAGCCCTACCAGTGCTCCTGAAAGGAGACCCAGCTGCCCGTCTCTGGAGACAGTCAGGGGTCACTTATCTTTGTACCCAGAAGCCTGGCTAAACATAACGTCCGATACCTGGGTACAAAGCATCATTTCCAGAGGGTATTTCATACCCTTCTCTTCCCCCCTCCCACTCCTGTAAACAGAATCCTGGATGTTCCACCCAGTCTCCGGGAACAAGCAACCATGGAGGTCCGCAAGTTGCTAGAAAGAGTCATCCAGCCAGTCCCAGCAGACCAACTTGGATTTGGAACTTACTCAAGATTCTTTTTGGTTCCAAAGAAAACAGGGGACTGGAGACCTATCTTGGACCTCAGCAGACTCAACCAATTTGTAAAAAAAGAGAAGTTCCGAATGGTCACTCTTCAGGCCATTCTTCCCTTTCTAGGGAAAGGCGATTGGATGTGCTCCATTGATCTCAAGGACACGTACTACCACATAAAGATGGACAGGCGCTCCAGAGATCACCTGCGTTTCCGGCTGGGAGCCAATCACTACCAGTTTCGAGCCCTGCTCATTGGTCTCACTACAGCCCTCAGAGTGTTCACCAAATGCATGACCGTGGTCACGGCTCACCTGAGGCGTCTAGGATTCCAGGTGTTTTCATATCTAGACGATTGGCTCCTCACCACTACCACCAGGCATCAATTGATTCAGGCAACACAATCTACTCTGACACGCTGCCACCATTTAGGTATTACAGTCAACTTCGAAAAGTCTGCCTTTTCGCCATCACAGCATGCTGTCTTTATAGGAGCAGAGTTAGATACCTCAACCACCACTCTAAGTCTTCCAGTCGAAAGGGTCTTGCTTCTTCGCCAACACGTTAACTTATTGGTGTCAGAGAACAGAGCTACAGCCGTAGAGGTCTTGAAGGTACTAGGTTTGATGTCGGCAGCAATTCTAGCCATTCCATGCTAAAGGATGCATATGCAAATTCTTCAATGGCTCCCATTCACTCAATGGTCTAACCAGAAGTTACCAATGAACCATATGATTCTCATCACAAATTCTTGCAAGAGAGACCTTTGGTGGTGGTTGACGTCTCTTCATGTCACAATAGGGAAGACCCTTTGTACCCCCCCCCAGTAGCCACTGTGACCACTGACGCTTCCCTGATAGGGTGGGGGGGGGCATTTTCAGGGAAAGACTGCCCAAGGCACATAGACGGATCAACAGTCACATCTGCATATCAATGTTCTGGAGTTGAGAGCAGTACTTCTGGTGTTGCAGTACTTCCAGGACTCTCTTCCTCTAGGGACAATTGCATTTCAGACAGACAACATGTCAGTGATCTGGTACTTGAACAAACAGGGCGGAACCAAGTCTTACCCCCTTTGTCGAGAAGCTCTCAGGGTATGGCAATGGGCTGTGTCATCCCAGCGTTTTCTTTTAGCAACGCACATCCCGGTGAAATCCAACGTGATAGCGGACAAGCTGAGCTGGGAGATCCTGTTGCTTCACGAATGGTCTCTCAATGAACACGTTGCGGACTTGATTTTCCGCAAATGGGGCCAGCCTTGCTTCGACCTCTTTGCCAGTCACATTAATACCAAATGCAGAAGTTACTTTGCCCCGATACCACCTCCGGGACATCCCCCGAGAGAGGCACTCTTTCACGATTGACCTCCGGGTCTCCTATATGCATTCCCACCTATTCCATTGATACCTAGGTTTTTACAGAAAGCAAAATCGCTGGGAAGGACTGTTATCCTCATAGTCCCCCATTGTCCTCGACAGATTTGGTTCCCTTTCCTTCACCATCATCTGCTGGAGGATCCGTGGATCCTGGACCCAGTTCCAGACCTCCTGACACACCCATCAGGGGACCACCATCCTTCATTGCAGTCTCCAAAGCTGACTGCTTGACTGATCCACTTCCCCAAATAGCCAGGCTTCATTCACTCTGATGACACAAGACAAATTCTATTGTCTTCTCATAAGCCATCCACCAGAAAACTATATCGCAGTAAGTGGAAAAGGTTCTCAGTTTGGGCCAGTATACAAAAAAATTGACCCTTTCTGAGCTCCTCTGTCTTCCATTTTAGAGTTTTTGACTGATTTTTAAGGAAGGAGCAGCAGCTGCCACAGTTAGGGTTCAGTTAGCCGCCATATTAAATTTCTACCTTGGATTCGATGAGTTAAATGTTATGGCCCATAAGTTATCTAAGATTTTTCTTAAAGGTGTTTTTCACACGAGACCTCCTGTCATAATCCCTTATTCTCCCTGGAATTTGAATTTTATGCTGTCTTAAATCATTCTTCCTCCCTTCGAACCAGCATCATCTTGTGATCTCAAATTTTTGTCTTGGAAAACAATTTTTCTAGTGGCAGAACTTCAAGCATTATCTATCAGACCTCCTTACATGATTTTCCATGCTAATAGAGTATCTCTCAGAACAACCCCCTCCTTTTTGCCTAAAGTCTGTTCAGAGTCCAATATCAATCAGGTCATTGAGTTTGCCAGTCTTTTTTCCCAACCATTCCAACAAATTGGAATACATGCTGCACAAACTTGACGTACATAGGCAGCTCAGATTTTATCTTGATAGAACTAAGGATATTAGAAAATCAGATCAACTCTTCGTATCTTTCTTGGAGGCCAGAAAAGGTAGACCAGTGGCTTAGACAACTCGGATTGTATCTCATTTGTTCATGCAAATGCTAACATACCTTTGCCACACAAAGCAAAGGCTCATTCAACCAGAGCCGTTTCAACGTCTTCTGCTTTTCAAGCTAAATTACCCCTTGATAACATTTGTGCTGCAGCCACTTGGTCTAAGCCTCATACCTTTATCACTTATTACAAAGTAGATAAGGCTTCCACGGACAGGTCTTCTTTTGGTTCCACGGTTCTGAAAAATGTACTCCCATGAGCCACCCAGGATTGCGGGTGCTAGGGACGCTACCCATCAGTGAGAATAAATGGTGAGATTTAACAACTTCACATAAAGAAGTTATGTACTCACCATAACGTTCCATGTGAGTTGTTTATCTTGCCTTTATTCTCACGTCCCTCCCTCCATCCCCCTCCTGGCTGACAGTTGACCTAGAGGCTAGTATCATCCTGGTCTTTCAATACTTCTTCCTCCTCCTTGGGAGTGCTCCCCTTACAGGGGTATATATACACGCAGCAAACAGGATCTGAGGTAATTCCAGCAGTGCATCATGGGATAAGGGGCTCGGTCTCGAGCTACTGGCAAACCTTGAGCTTTGCTATAGGCCGTGTCGGAGCCGAGGATCGGCTCTGAACCCATTTGTGAGAATAAAGGCAAGATAAACAACTCAAATGGAACGTTATGGTGAGTACATAAGTTATTTTTTGTCTGTTTCTTCCACATGTTCAATGAACTTTGTAAACCAACGTGTACGTAGCCCATTGTCTTGTGCCGCCAGTATTAACCTTTTATCTCTTGGTTTGAATTCGCCTCTCCTTAACCATTCCTACATTCATTCCTGATCAACATGAGGTTCTTCCAGAAGTTTTCTATACTTGCAACTATATGTATTCATTTTCCACTTTTCTTGCCTTCTCATCCCCCCTTGGGTGAAGGGGGCAGGGCACATGTTGAACAAGATGATGAGTTTTGTGGATTACAGAAAAGGCATCCATGCACATTACTGCTCTCGAGGATGAAGGCAGTCCTAGCGTTGCAGGCATTTCAGGATGTGCTTCCTCGAGGTGCAGCTACCATGGAGTTAGACAACATGACAGTTGTATGTCAACATGCAAGGGAGGGAACCTATCCTTATTCACTGTGCAAAGAAGCAATGAGGGTGTGGGACTGGGCATTAGCTTCACAACAGTTTCTAACAGCAATGCACATACCTGGGATGTCCATTGTGATTGCAGACAAGTTGAGCAGACAGATTCTGCTTTTCCATGAATGGTCAGTCAGTACCAGAGCGGCACACAAATAAATATATTGTAGAATGTAAATGACTTGCCCTCTACAAAAAACACAGTTTACATTATTTCATTTGTTTGTTGCTGGCATTGGGGTTTCAGTCACCAGTCTTATTTTTCCCAAATTCAGAAGGTGACATTTCAAATTTCAGCTCTCCAGGGGAAGTTTCAATTAACTGACTGAAGAAACTTCAGAGTACTGAAGCATGTTGGTTATTCAAGCCTACAGGTTACTTCCCATTAGTAGATTTAATTCTGTAGACCTGAGATAAGTTGTAAAGTAACTCTAGTCAGAAATTACATATTGTTTTGTAAGCAATTATCACAAGGCATAGAATAAGGTGAAGAGAATGAAACATTACTGATATATGTCTGAATTCACTTATCCATTTATTGATTTTATTTCCTTTGTTATCCAGAGTAGGACGACTGGCCCAAAACAAGGCTCCTTTTCAGTGGCTTCCTGGGGAGAGCAGCTCTAGCAATGAAAAATACTACATGATATATACAGAAGTACGAAGTCTCGCACAGCAAAACAACACAAGGGAGTTTGTAGATTGAAATTCTACAGTTGGATAGTTCAGAGCATATACAATTAATAATTTACCTTTTCAAAGTAATATACACAGCAGCACAACCATTATATATGAACTTAGAGAAGTATAATTAAAAACATTGCTGCATATGAAAGGAGTAGGATCTTAGCAGTTATAACAGATACACTTTTAACAGTGATTTATTTATTCTTTCTTTTTTCCTTCTTTCACTGCCTGCGAACAAAGTAAAATACAAAATATAGACAGTATTCGTGATACAGAGCTGCAGATATATTTAATTGATAATATTAAAGGTTTCATAAAGGAAATCGATCGAAATCTTACACAAAGACAAATGACAGGAGATTAATAATAAGATTTGGTGCAAATACATTGGTTGTTGGTTAATGTAACCAGTGTCCTAAAAGCAAGTACACACAGCCTCCTTTTGAAGGCGAGCCTTTTTGAATTCCAATCAGGGCTGGAGATTTTTAACTTCTAACAGTAGATGGTCCAGATGGCAAGACCAATCCTTATGAAAGCTGTTTCACCTATTATAGTTTTGAATGGGGTGGGGGGGTCTTATTAAAGTGATACTGTATTCTTGGGCATGTCTGTGGGAGTAATTTAGTTCCCTAATGAATAGTTTACACCTCACTGGAGGGCAGTAACCTAAATAAGATTTTAAAGAGGCGGGACCTGAGTAGGAGAGTGTTACCATTGAGGACTAGTGGACATTTGAATTTTTGCAAGACATTAACACTGGAGTGTATACTGAACAGCTGGGAGTGCAAACCTCCCAACTGTGTTTTCCATAATTTCAAGGTTTTGTGCATGTAGGAAGAGTGGATGCACAGAAGTTGTGGGTCATGTTCAAGTTTAAGATGCAAGAAGTTTCTTGCAGTGGCTGTCCTAGCAGTGGGACGCAGAAGGGGGAATCCTATAGCTGAGTTTAAGCTGAGACTGCAGTTTGCTGGTAACTTCATCTGTACAAGTTTTGAAGTTTAGGAAAGGAGCAAAGATTAGTCCCAGATGCATTGTTAATTAACTGAAGGCATGTAGAAGATGAATGTATGGTGTTAAGAAAAGAAAGTGTGAATGTAGATTTTAGTCTCGTAGGAACTGTTAATTGTGTTGTACAGTGTCCGGATTTTAGAAAACAATCTTACTTTGTGACTCGCCCACAATATTAGGTAACGGGGGAACTTCTTGAGGACCTTCACCTTGGCACAGTGCTTTCACTTTCTACCCCCTTATATTCAGTGGCATATAGTGTATAGCATGGTACTGTCCATCTGGTCTGGGAGGTTGTGTCTGACCCTATGCTTCCCATTTCTTTCTTGCTACTTCCACATTTTTTTGTAGGAAATTGGCTTTGCTGAAGAAATTTTAACTCTGTGTTCCTGCATTTGTCAGATCATCAGACAAGGTCACATCAACATTGCTTTGCTAGGAAGTAAACATGCTATTATGAACTGCCTACTAGAGAAGCAACCCAGTTGCTAAACAAAGAAGTTACTACAAACTAAAAACTTTTCTTGACATGAGTAAGATGGCAGTGTTGGCAGGTAGATAACACTGAGATCAGCAGGAGGGTGCACTGGTGTGATTTCAGACAGGCGTTGACCAAAAAGAAAGTCAGGAAGATGGAGGCCATGCATCAGCCATTGCCACTTGCATCTAAATCCAGGTTTTTGGATGCCTGCACTAATTCATCAGCTATGAGGTGCTACTATGAAGGATCAACCTCATAGCTGTCAGTGGCTGTTGACTTATTGAGGAGTTTGAGAGGCACCAACACAGCCTCTGCTATGGGTTATGTATCTTTAAATTTGCACATTACTCCTTTCAAATTGGAACATATGCCTGACCAGCCTATTTATATGGTGTTAGCCCTTGAATCTCTTGGTGAGTGGTCTGCTTTTACAATCAGAGCCTAGGCTGCTATTTCCTCTAACCCTCCACTTTGAAGAGGCCCCATTTATTTTTCCTTTGACTGTTGAACCTACACTTGTACCTGACACATTGGACCTGCGTACATCATTCAGTGCTTGTTGTGCTATGTCTGAGCGGATCAGACATGGTATTTTTAGTGCTTACAGATTGACTGCAGTGCAGTCTTGTGAAAGCGTTAGATTTGTTGGTGGTGTTTCAGACTTGAACCTTCCTTTATGCTGAAGGCCTGTAGGCCTCCTCCCCAAACACACACACGCATTTGTTCCCTTACTTTTTGACATAGGGTCTGAGTCAACTCGTACTATCTGTTCAAGCTATTTCTAAGATGTCTTCCTTCTTGTCTGATTTGTAATTGAGAGGAATCCTGGAAGGCTGAGGTTCTATTTTACAAAATTGACAAATAGAATGACTCTGCTCACCTTCAGGAGCCAGGGGTTTGAAAAGCTTCTAGGCTGATGATCTTCTTTGACTGGCCTTTAATGCCTTTGCTTTCTCTCTAAAAGAGGCATGACAACTACTGGGGGGGGGGTAGATGGACATTATCTATATTCTGTTACACCCTTAAAGAAAAAAGTGTTTGGTTAGACAAAGACATTATTCAGAAACAAATGCATCAGTCCCTTAGTTCTAAGGTGATCTGTGGAAAGAATTGAACATCGTTGGGTTAGTTCCTTCCCATGAGAGCCTGCTTTCAATTATGATATTATTGTGGCCTGAAAGTACTTTTCCTATTAACTCAAAGAACGGCAGATGCCATCTAATGACAAGAGAAGTGATGTGCAATTATTTCTATGAATCATAAGGCAGACAATTATGTCATCCCTTCAGCCCAGCATGGGTATGAAAGACCAGAACACCTTACTATTTTGCTTCCAGACAAATAGTTTGATGCATTGTACAAGGCAGGTTAACATATTTTCCCTTTATCCCTTGTCACACTTCAAATCATGTCTGGTTGGCTAGGCATCAGAAGTGCTTGGCAATACTTTCCTGATTCTGGTTTTAAGAAATCTGTGGAGGAGAATCTTATGAAGACTTCTTTGCTAGGCTTTCCCATACCCCACTGTGATTTTGAGCTTATCAGTGCTATGACTAGTGCAGCACATTCTGTAATGTTCTTAAAGTGGATGGCGGCAGCCTAAAGCTCTCCTCTTTTGAGGAAAAACTGAGTGCAGCTGTTGTGTGCAACTTGTGCAACTCATGTTATGGCAAGTTGTTGTAGGCAATATTAAAGAACTACAGAAGTAGCAGGGAGTTGCTTCCTTTTTTGTCAGAAAAGTGCTAAAAAAAGGGACCACAGACAAGGGCTATCACAAGTCTTACAGTTTTGCCCTTCTGGATCCTCCTGCCCATTTTCTCTGGAGGTAGGCTTTGCAGAAAGCTGCATAGAATCTCCTCTTTCCTCCTCATTTAGAGAAACACTAGGATAGTGGATATATTTATTTATTTTTTTGCACCCTAAACTTCCCCAATGAGGATGTTGTGCAATCGTGGACACACGTACACTCATAATTACACCCTCCTCAGGATGCACGGATGCCTGTCCTCCCCTTTGTTTATATTCCAGCGTAATACTACTCTCAAGTGTTACATATTCCTTTATTTCTTTTAATATTAATGTATATTGTTTAATGTTAAGTTGTCAATCTCGCCTTCATTCTTGCTGGATGGGTTCGGAGCCGATCCTCGGCACCGACTCGGCCAATACTAAAGCTCGAGAGCTAATTCCACCGGCTCGAGGCTCCCCTATATCCCACAATGCTAGGCGGTAACTACTCTGATCTCGTTTGCCGCTTAGCTGTGAGGTGCTTTCTTCTACCGGCTCTGGCAGGTTAGTGAGATGTCCTTCATGGATGCATCTGCAGTCATAACAAATGGGTTGTCCTGTCGTCAGGCAGCCCTTCGGTCGGCCGGATTCCAAAGTCTGGGTCCGGCTTCGGCTGATGTCGCACTTCACCCGACGTCATCTCTGCTGGTCTTCTGGTATAAAGGCATCAGCCGACGCCATTTTCCTCAGTCTTTCTTGCCGTGGCGCCAAGCAGAAGCTGTTCGCAAGTGCCGGTCGGTCAGATCCACAGATTACTACTACCGAATACTACTCAAGACTTCTAAAAGCTAAGTACCCGTTGGGGACTCTTTCTTGCCTCAGCCGATGTCAGAAAAAGTCAATAACTGTTTAACTTGTGGGAAACAAATACCTCATAAAGATTTCCACTCTTACTGTTTGCCTTGCTTAGGCCCAGACCACGGCGTAGCAGCCTGTTCGCCTGTGCTTCCTTCAACCGACGAACGCTTAGGCGTCGGTCGGAGTTTGCTGAACAGTTTTTCGGCTCAGATTTTGCGTACATTATGCCGTCGGATCCTCCGACTACCCAAATTGTTAAAAAACGCAAAGAAAAGACCGACACCGCGGTCCGCGGTTTCGCCGAAACCACGGTTAAGCAAGTCATGAGTGTCTCGGTTTCGGCCGAAACCGAGAAAACTGGTCAATTTTCAGCCGAATCCATGACAACTACTGAGGCTCCTGCTACCTTACCTGAATCAGCCTCAGAAATTTTGCCTACAACTGTGGTTCCTAGTGATTTATCGGACACCATCCCGTTGGATGTCTCTACCCCAGCACGTGGTGCTGCTAGGCCTCCTGCAGCCATGTCTATTAAGGCCTTTGCCAGGGCTAAAGCAGCCAAATCTGCTAAATCAGTGCCTGTTAAACCCCCCTCACACAGGCCCACTTCTAGTTCACATATGCTTACTCTGGCAGAAGATTTAATATCCTTAATTAGGGGATCCCAATCTCACCCAGACAGGGCCTCTCAGCCCCCAGAAAAGAGACCTAGAGCAGAGCCCCCCCGAGCCTGTGTCTTCTGATGATTCTGCGGATGACTCAGACATTACAGACCAGCCAGAGGCTCCTTTTTCTAATTATGAAGATTCCGATGCTGAAGAATCCATTCCAGCTGCCTCTCCACCTGAGGAATTCTCCTTTGGGGAAACCTTACATGCCATGAGAGAACAATTCCAATGGCAGGGACAAGATTTCTCAGATTCAAGAAAAAGGCTTAGGACTTTTCTGCACTTACCACAACACAGGCCCTTAGCTATACCTCCTGTTCTGCCTGTTGTGGACGATGCATTTAATGATGTCTGCACTGCACCTGATTCTTTACCTCCAGCCCCTGCCAAACCAGATAGATTTTACAGGGTGCCAGACACTCATCACCACCTATACAAGGCCCCACTTGCAGACCCGAAACTATATCCCAGGGGCCTAAGGCAGTAGCCTCGACCACAGCAAAAAGCCCTATTCCCTCTGAAAGGGAATCCAGGTCCTTAGAGAGATGGGGGAAAAAGTCTACACCTCTGCTACACTCTCAGCTAGAGCTTTAAACTGTCAGTTTCACATGATTCAATACCAAGAGTTTATGCTTGATCAGTTAATTAAAAAGCTGTCCTCTGATGAATCTTTAGATAAGAAATATGTATTAGAAATGGTGAATAACATCCAACAGGTTAGTAACCATTCCTTAAAATGTGGCTATGATGCACTGGAGGCTTCATTTAGATCAGCCATGACTGGCACAGTGATAAGGCATGCATGGTTGAAAGAACAGGTCTTACCGGATCATGTTAAAGCAAAACTATTAGATGCTCCTATGGATAAGGCCTGTCTATTTGGGGAACCTGCCCAGCAGGTAATGAAGAAAATGGAAGAAAAGGCAAAATCTGTACAAACAGTTAAAGATTTCTTACAGGTTCAGCCCCCAAGGTTTAGCAGGAACTGGCCCGCCAAAAATTGGTCCTTTCCTGACTCCACAAGATCCCAAAGGGGCAGGAATAGACGCTCTAGGGGCAGAAATCAATCCAGAGGAGGTGCCTACAGAGGACGACAGTGGCAAGGCAATAACCGAGGCACAGACACAACCACTGCAACAGGACAATCACAGTGACTTGGCTCTGACTCTGCCTACCAGGGAGCAAATAGCAGCACCATTAGGCGGAAAGTTAGCCTTATTCTCGAAAAATTGGCACTATATCACAAAAGACAAGTGGATTTTGCAAACCATAGACCAAGGCTACCGGTCCCACTTCCACACTTTACCAGTAAAAAGAGGAATGCCAAACCTGCCTCCAAATCAAAAAATAGAAGCTCTGCAGCAGATAAAGGAATTATCAAAGATGAGAGCTGTGGAAAGAGTACCAATAACAGAACAGGGCAAAGGATTCTACTCCAGACTCTTCCTAGTGCCAAGAAAAGAGAAAAACTGGAGACCTATTCTTGACCTGTCCATCTTAAACACATACATCATTGTCCCAAAATTCAAAATTCTGACCCTACAGCAACTTCTTCCCATGCTGGGCAAGGAGTGTTGGCTGGTAACTCTAGATCTCAAGGAGGCATACCTGCACGTCCCCATTCGACCAAATTGCAGAAGATACCTCAGATTTCTTGCAGGATCAGAGCATTATCAATTCTCAGCATCGCCCTTTGGCTTATCTACTGCGCCCAGAGTATTCACAAAATGCCTGGCATCAGTAATCGCTCACTGCAGAGTACAGGGAATCCAAATTTACCCATACCTGGACGACTGCCTGTTACAAGCGGACAACAAAAGCAAGCTGACAACAGATTTACAAAGGGTCATTTACTTGTTACAAGCCCTGGGATACACAGTCAATTTACAAAAGTCAAGGCTGATACCATCCCAAACAAGAACTTTCTTGGGCGCGGAATTGGACACAGTAAAACAAATGGCATTCCTAACTGCAGAAAAACAAAAAGAGCTCCCTCTTTACTTCTTGGCATTAACAAAGCAGAACAAACTAACAGCAAGAAAAGTTCTGCAGGCCTTGGGCTTCATGGCATCATGCATAATCTTGGTCCCACATGCCAGACTGCATATGAGAAAGTTACAGTGGTACCTAAAGAATTTATGGTCTCAACACAGGCACAGCTTAGAAACAGAAATAACACTAATCCCATGCCTAAAACAGGAGTTCCTATGGTGGGCTCAAGCATGCCAGTCAAACCCAGGCTTACCCTTCCACAACTTTCGAGCAAGCCAAACCATAACAACGAACGCCTCAGACCTAGGATGGGGGGCGCACATGCTGGACAAATGCGTACAAGGACTGTGGACTCAGGACCAGCTGCACCTGCACATAAACCAAAAAGAAATGCTGGCAGTAAAACTGGCAATCCAAAAATTCAGACCATTTCTCAAAGAAGGCCATTTGATGATAAGGACAGACAACACCACAGTCATGTGGTACATCAACAAACAGGGAGGCACTCATTCATACCCCCTATGCAGAATGACTTTGGACCTTTGGAATCTGGCTCTCAGCTACAACATCCAGTTACAGGCAATATTTGTACCGGGAAAAGAGAACACACTAGCAGACATTTTAAGCAGAACCACCTCGGATGCTCACGAATGGATGCTACACCCAGACATCTTCAAGGCCATCACAAAGAAATGGGGCATGCCACAAATAGATTTATTCGCTTCCCCACTCAATCACCAGCTCAAAAAATTCTGCACAAGGACATTCCACCCACTTGCATGGAAGGTGGACTCTCTATCCTTCAGCTGGAAAGGCCTGACAGCATATGCATTTCCACCTCTTCCCTTGATGCACAAGGTACTACTGAAAATCAAAGAGGAACGTCCAAGGATAATTCTGATAGCTCCGAACTGGCCAAGACAACACTGGTATCCATTGCTGAGGAGCATGTCTCGGGAGAAAATGTGGTCAATACCCCTGATGCCTCTGATGTTAACTCAGAACAACTACAGCATCATACATCCCAACCTAAAAACCTTGCAACTGACTGCCTGGAACATCACATAGCAGCAACTAACCCAGACCTTTCCCAAAGGGTTAAAGACATTATCCTTGAAGCCCGCAGACCTTCAACAAGAAGGAACTATGCAGGAAAATGGAAAAGGTTCGTCATTTGGAGTACTGAAAGAGGAAAAGATGTGTCGAACATAGATATTGCTAACATTCTGGAGTACTTGGCAGAGCTTCTACATACAGGCCTGTCCTATTCCTCCATCAAGATACATGCATCAGCTATTTCAGCAGAATATAGCTTTGATCCTCCTGTCTTTTCACATCCTCTACTCAGGCAGTTCCTCAGAGGGATCAAGAATGTAAAACCTCCTAGGAAACCACCATTACCAGCATGGGACTTGAACTTTGTACTAGAAAAGTTGACACTCCCTCCGTTTGAACCAGCAGCAACAGCAGATCTACAACACCTGTCATGGAAAACTGCCTTCCTACTGGCTATTACTTCAGCAAGGAGGGTTTCGAACTACAGGCCTTAATGGCAGTGCAACCCTTCCTAATCTTCCATCAAGATAGGGTGTCCATGAGAACTAATCCTACATTTATGCCTAAGGTGGTATCCAGAGTGTCTTTAAACCAGGCAATCCACCTACCTACCTTCTTTCCCAATCCACAAAACAGAGGTGAAAGAATGCTGCATACCTTGGATGTACATAGACAGTTACGCTACTACCTGGACAGAACCAAAAGTAACAGAAAAACTGACCAGCTTTTTGTAGCCTATGCAACAGGAAGGGAAGGAAAAGCAATTTCCAAACGGACAATCTCCAAATGGATAGGAAATTGCATAAGATTCTGTTACTCCTACCATGGAAAACCAATTCCACAGAACATAAGACCTCATTCTACAAGGGCTACAGCCACTACCACAGCTTTCTTACGAGGAGTGGCAACCAAGGACATTATTGAGGCGGCTACTTGGACCTCCGTGCATACATTTGCCAAGCATTATAATCTACCTCTATACTCTAGATCCCGAGCAGGGTTTGCCACTGCTGTACTGCAAGGGATCCTAACTACACCATAATTTTTATTCCTCCTCCCCTAGTTTGGCTATGGTATTCTACCCATTTGTTATGACTGCAGATGCATCCATGAAGGACATAGTACAGTTTTGTACCTACCATAAATGTAGATGTCCGAACTGGATAGCATCTGCAGTCAGGATTACCCTCCCTCCTTCCCTCTGTGGTATTCCTAGGTATTTACCCTCCTAATAGCTAGCTGGGGGGGGGTCTCTTATGGTGTATTTGTTTGTATATATGTACATACATGCTTATTTTTTGTGTTTGCCTTCTACTATTTTGGAAACATTGGCATTTATCCAAAATTTAGCTTTCCAAGAGGGCAATTGGCATCGGGGGCAAGAAACACTGAGGAAAATGGCATCGGCTGATGCCTTTATACCCGAAGACCAGCAGAGATGACGTCGGGTGAAGTGCGACATCAGCCGAAGCCGGACCCAGACTTTGGAATCCGGCCGACCGAAGGGCTGCCTGACGACAGGACAACCCATTTGTTAGGACTGCAGATGCTATCCAGTTCGGACATCTACATTTATAGTAGGTACAAAACTGTACTTTTTTTCTAGTTAGAAAATTAAAATATCTACCCCTATCCTTTTTATTTAGTCAAGTTTATATTACAGGGTATCCTTTTAGTTTAAATCGGGTCTTCCCTCCTTTTATCCCCTTTTTATTCCCTTTTTAAGTTCTAGGCCTTTGGCCCACTTCCCTTTTTCCCTTTGTCATACAGTGTGATTGGGTTTTTCTCTTTTGGTTAAAGGGTGTGTCTGTGTCCTTTTGTATACAGTCACTTCTTCTGGGATGTCTAAAGACTCCAAGGTCTCAGGCTTCAAGAAGTGTGACTCGTGCTGTCAGAAACCGTCTCTGACAGACGGTCACACTTCTTGTGTATATTGCCTGGGACCTTTGCACCTGCAGGACTCCTGTGCTGTTTGCCATGCATTCAGCCCGAGAGTCCTGCAGGAACGCAAAAATAAACTTATTCTTCGAGGCTTATTAAAGCCTGAAGTCCCCCCGACCCAGTCTGCGTCAGGGAAGCCTTCAAAGACTTCCAGGCCATCGGCTCCAGCTTCAGAGCCGTCCGCTGGGAGCATTAAGACTGCTTCGACATCGGCTCCAGCTGGAGTTGATGTTTCAAAGACTCAAACCGTTACCTCGGCTCCGGCCGGAGCCGAGGGTGTTGACACTCAGTCGGCTCCGATAGTTTTATCGGAGCCACCTTCTAAGAAGAGGTCGAGGTCCCCTTCCATCGGCTCCACCCACTCGGCCCCGGGATCCCCTCTTCTGTTGGAGCGGAGCCATAGGTCACATTCCTCTCGGTCCTCCAGGCTGTCCGACCATGACTTACAAAGGGTGGTGAGTAGACTTCTCAAGTCCGAGGCACTGGCCCAAATGCTGCATAGCCCTACTCAACAGTCAGCGGCTATTCCCATCCCTGCTTCTGTTCCTCCTCCGACTCCTTTGAGTTCGGAGCAGGGGCTCATCGGAGCCGTGGCTGTCGGTGCGTCGGAGCCGATACCCTCCCTTTCGGCTCAATCGTCTGCTCCGATTTCCTCTTTGGAGGGATCTTGGCGCTGGGCTTCCCTCGTCGGCTCCGAGGGGGCGAGTGGCATTGGACCCTTGTCCGACCCCGTTCTCCCTCTTGGAGCATCGGCGCTGGTGAGTTCGGCTCCGACATCGGCCTCGGAGCTGTCCCTGTCGGTGCCGGGGGGGTCCTTGTCTCCTCGGAGCGGGGACCTTCGGCCCTGGCTGATCGCGGCGCCTTCAAGGTCATGCGGAGCGTACTAGACCCAGTGTCTACCCCACGGCCGGCTCAGTCGGCTCCTCTGTCTTCAGTGCCTGCGGTGGTTTCTACCCACCCCCTTGTACCAGCCCGTAGAGAGACAGCCCCTCAGGTTTCCCCATTGGGAATATCCTCTACTTCCGCGGCTTCTCCTGATCCGGCAGGGGAACCCCCTCGGAAGAGACAGTGCAAGAGGAAGCACATTGACTCCCCTGAGTCTATCACCTTGGACACCGACTTGGAGGAATCTGAAGGTTCCCCTCGGTCCCCTTCTGAGGATGTCTCTTTTGCTGACATCCTTGAAATCCTTAAACAGAGGGGGAATTGGCCCGCCCTTAACCCTTCAGAGGACGAGTCTGTCTACCTTGAGGCGTTTGGCTCTCGCCGTTCCACCTCCTGGGTGTCTCCTCCCTTTGACCCCCTCATGGAAGTGGTGGCAAGGAAGGCTTGGACGGCCCCTGATTCGGTGGAACCTACCCCAAGGAGGCCGTC
Organism: Protopterus annectens; assembly: GCF_019279795.1. Classification (NCBI taxonomy): domain Eukaryota; kingdom Metazoa; phylum Chordata; order Ceratodontiformes; family Protopteridae; genus Protopterus; species Protopterus annectens. Next base: position 881,197,851 of record NC_056729.1, read on the forward strand.
AAAATTTATTACAACCCCTAAAGAGAAACGGTTCTTATGAAAAGGTGTCTCTGTTGATGCCATGGTGGTAGCCGCAGCCACTAAGAAGGAATTAGCCGATCCTTCGGTACCTGTCCATCCTCCTAATAAGGCGTCTAGGACCATGGACAGGTACGGTAAGCGGATGTTTTCCTCAGCGACCTTTGCCATGCGGTCGCTTAACTACTTGTGTCACTTCACCCATCTCCAGAGGGATTTACTCAAGGATATGGGTGATGCTATGCAGGATCCAACGGCTGAGGGGTTCCAAGATAAAATGAACTCCCAGTTGGCAACCCTGAATTCGATTGTCAACTCCTCCATGCGGCTTATCTCATATGCAGCCAATGGGGCAAGTAGGGCCGCAGGTATAGGTGTAGCTTTACGACGCCACGCCTGGATGCAGCTTTGCAATTTTGCGGACCCTTTCAAGGCGTCCTTCACCAATTCCCCCTTTGATGGCTCAACGTTGTTTGGACCTCAGGTGAAGGATACATTGACTAGATGCAAGCAGGAAGGTAAGACTCTCTCTGCCGTGGGAGTCCGTTTTTCTACCCCTTCCAGACCTTATCCCAAAGGTCAGAAGGGGGGGGGGGATGTGGTTCCGCAAACCACGAGGAGTCTCATCTGACACACAAAGTCGATTCCCCTCTAGAGGCAGAGGGGGGAACAACAATAGACGCCGCCCTAGGGGCAGAGGTGGTCCGCAAAACCAGGGTAGCAGAGAGACTTTCTCTGATAAACCCTTTCAGCATCCCCGAGGAGCTGCCCGGCTGTCCACCTTCGGAGGCAGTCGGGGGAAGATTATCACTGTACCCAGAAGCCTGGCTTTCCCTCACTCAAGACAAATGGGTACAGTCGATTATATCCGAGGGTTACAAAATCCCCTTTATTCACATCCCTTCCAGACATTCCACCCAGTCTAAGGGAACAAGCAGCGTTAGAAATATCAAAGCTGCTGTCAAAAAGAGCTATCCAGCCAGTACCAGCAGACCAGCAAGGATCCGGAATCTACTCCAAATTCTTTTTGGTACCAAAAAAGACCAGGGGACTGGAGACCAATACTGGATCTCAGCAGGCTAAACAAGTATGTGAAGAAAACAAAATTCCGGATGGTCACGCTACAGTCCATTCTACCCTTCTCGGGTCAGGACAATTGGATGTGCTCAATAAACCTTCAGGATGCGTACTACCATATCAAAATGCACAGACGCTCCAGGAGGTTTCTCCGCTTCAGGCTGGGAGCCAGTCACTACCAGTTCAGAGCCCTGCCCTTTGGTCTCACTACAGCCCCCCCGAGTGTTCACCAAATGTATGGCAGTGGTCGCGGCTCACCTGAGACGTCAAGGATTCCGGGTGTTTCCATATTTAGACAACTGGCTCCTTACCGCCACCACCAGGCGTCAACTTCTTCTATCCAAAGACTTCACCATTCAAACTTGCCAAACTCTAGGCATTTCAGTAAATTTCGAAAAATCTGCCTCGTCGCCTTCTCAGTCTATTACCTTTATAGGCGCCACCTTAGACACAGTTCATCTTTCTGCCAGACTGACAGAGCAAAGAGTATCAGATATCCGCAAACACGTTTACCTTCTGCTTCAATGCAAGAAGATCAAAGCCAGGGTAGTCTTGAAGGTATTAGGACTCATGGCAGCAACCATTACACTTCCTCCCCTAGCTAGTTTTCACATGCGGATCCTCCAGTGGATGCTGTTTTCTCAATGGTCCTTCCAACAGCTCTCAATGTCTCACATCATTCTGCTAACCCAATCATGCAAGAATCACCTGTCTTGGTGGACGACATCACCTCAAGTTCTTCAGGGCAGACCCTTCACCCCCCCCCAGTCGCCACGGTGACAACGGACTCCTCCCTGATCGGGGGGGGGGGGCATTATCAGGGCAGGACAGTCCAGGGCACATGGCAATCTTTCGAGTGCCACTTGCACATAAATGTCTTAGAGATGAGAGCAGTGCTTTTAGCGTTGCAAGCCCTTCAGGACTCTCTTCCCTCAGGGACTATTGCAATTCAGACGGACAACATGTCCGTAGTGTGGTACATCAACAAACAGGGTGGAACCAAGTCCTATCCCTTATGTCGAAAGGCACTCAGACTTTGGCAGTGGGCGATTTCTTCTCAGCGGTTTCTGATAGCAACGCACATTCCCGGGAAGTCCAACGTGATTGCGGACAAGTTGAGCAGGGCTATTCTCATGCCTCACGAGTGGTCTCTAAAAAAAATCAGTGCTGGAAGAAATCTTTCAAAGATGGGGCCGACCTTGCTGCGATCTTTTTGCTACTCCCCAAAACAGCAAGTGTCACGATTTCTTCACCCTCTTCCCTCTACCAGGCCAACCCACCAGAGACGCTCTAGTCCACGATTGGCCCTGGGGACTTCTGTATGCTTTCCCCCCTTTTCCACTGATCTCTCATTTAATTCAGAAAGCTATCTCCTTGAGAGTCACTATGATCCTCATTGTCCCTTACTGGCCTCGACAGATATGGTTTCCGTTCCTGCATCATTACCTCTTGGAGCAGCCTTGGCATCTGGACCCAGTACCAGATCTTTTGACCCACCAGTCGGGCCAGCTGCACCACTCCCTCCAATCTCTCAACCTCACAGCGTGGTTTCTCCGATTCCTACCCTAGCCAGGCTTCCTTTAATTTCTCATTCGGTCCGCAACATCCTGATAGCCTCTCACAAGTCTTCTACCAGAAGGATTTACAATAGTAAGTGGAAACGTTTTTCCTTCTGGGCAGCATCAAAAAATATAGACCCCTTCACCGCACCTATCCAGTCTTTCCTAGACTTCCTGGCAGAGCTCTTTCATTTAGGTTCTTCCTCGTCTACCATTAGAGTTCAACTAGCTGCTATATCTAACTTTCATGTAGGTGTTTCGGACTCCAGTATCCTGTCCCATAAACTTTGCAAAGCCTTTCTAAGAGGTGTCTTTTTGCTCAAGCCCCCAATCAAAGATCCCCCACCTCAGTGGGACTTGAATTTAGTCCTAGCGTCCTTGATTCCCCCCCCCCCTTCGAACCTGCGGCTTCATGCCCTCTTAAGTTGCTCTCATGGAAAACCCTTTTTCTAGTAGCCATAACATCAGCTAGAAGGGTATCTGAACTTCATGCTCTTTGCAGTCGTCCTCCTTACTTAGTTTTCCATAAAGACAGGGTGTCCCTCCGGACTAATCCGTCCTCCTTGCCTAAGGTTTCCTCTGAGGCATATCTATACCAGACTATCGATCTCCCTGTCTTCTTCCCTGATTTTTCCAACAGGTCAGAACAAAAGTTGCATTTTCTAGATGTTCATCGCCAACTTCGATATTATTTAGACAGGACTAAACAGTTCAGGAAATCTGACCAGCTCTTCCTGTCTTATGCGGAAGGGAAAATGGGCCTTCCAGTTTCTAAAGTATCCCTTTCAAGATGGCTTACCTCTATAATTACCTTCATCTATGAAATCAGACATCAAAAACTGCCTTCAAGACCTAGAGCTCATTCAACCAGGGCATTAGCTACATCTGTAGCTTTTCAGGACAGGCTACCAATAGATTCCATTTGTGCAGCAGCCACATGGGCTTCACCTCATGCCTTTATCTCGCATTACAAATTGGAAATGGCCTCCAGAAACCGTGCCAACTTTGGTTCCACTGTTCTCAAGAGTCTGTTCCGATAAGCCACCCGGGGTAAGGTGCTAGGGACGCGGTCCCATCCAGCAAGAATGAAGGCGAGATTGACAACTTAACATTGAGAAGTTATGTACCTACCATAACGTTCCATGTTAGTTGTCTTCTTCTCGCCTTCTTTCTTGCGTCCCACCCTCCTTCCCCCCCAACCTGGACAGACCGATAGGAATTTTTGGGATCTTCCATTGGGGCTTCCTTCCCACATGTTCTACCACCTCTATTCTCCCTTTTCTGTTTGTGGTAGCTTACATACAGGTTTATATAGAGGTGGGTTCCTTTTCTCTCTTCTCCATACTATGGAGACTAGAACTGCTTGGTTTTAGCTATCAAACGAGATCTGAGTAGTTACCGCGTAGCATTGTGGGATATAGGGGAGCCTCGAGCCAGTGGAATTAACTCTCAAGCTTTAGTATTGGCCGAGTCTGAGCCGAGGATCGGCTCCGAACCCATCCAGCAAGAAAGAAGGCGAGAAGAAGACAGCTAACGTGGAACATTATGGTAGGTACATAACTTCTCATTTTAGTTCATATACACTCTAACTTGGCCCTAGGTGTGAGTGTGTGCATGTGTGTGCCTTCTGTGGAAGGTTGGGTGCCGGGCTGGCAACTTGACACCGTAAAACTCCACTGCCACTCATGAGCGGACAGGTGATCCGCTATGGCAACCCCTAACCGGGAAAAGCCGAAAGAAGAAGTTTATTTTAGTCCATATAGTCACCTGGTTTTGCATTTGTACTTAAGATTGCAACTGAAAAGGGCCTTTGGGTCAAGCTTATCTACCTTAAAATAAATTACTTTCATTTGATTGAAAGGTTAGCTATACTTAATAGTTTTAGTGAAAACATTTCAATATAAAAAACTATTCAGATAAGGTCAATGTTTTATACCGTTTTACTGGTTTACCAGATGCAGAACTTCCATTCTACACAAAGACACTGGAGCACAGATGAAATGCATTACCTTTTATTCGACCAATGCAGGTTTTGCATTTACTGTGTGCTGTATGCACTATGTTGGTTTGTGTTCCAGTGACTTATTGTTTTTTTCTGTTAGTGGACCAACACATTTCTCACATTTTTTTCTTCTATTCTATGCAAGTAATAGAATAATAATTGAATATACTTCACTTTTGGTAAATGTTGTATACTTTTTTTTACAGGTCTGCCAGTTGAGTGATGAACAGGTCCATCACCTTGTGAAAATGACACGTGATTTTACAGTCCTTTTTTACAAGGTACAGTTTTCTGAATGTCATTTTTACAGTAGTATCAGTTTTGATACTGTGCAGTTGACAATGTTGTTAAACGTTTAACAAATGAGCTTATAGCCTGGAAAGTGTGTGCTGGCATCTACCATCTTTATTGTGTTTTACTGCCATCTGGTGGTTGAAGTGAATATTTAAGCTGTTATGGAAACGTAGTTGCTTGATGTTTTTGTGTAGCTCTGATAATATAAATGGACAGACAGTTTAGTGCAATGTCTGTATACATATAATTTAGGTTTAAATAACGTTTTTTCTAAATTTTATAATGTTTTGTTCATAAAAATTTAGATGCTTGAGATGCTCCGTTCCATTTATAGTTTGAGCAGTGTGTGCACATGTATATGTAAAGGCTGTAATAGCTGTCTACACTGTGCTTGGTGTAGTGCTGCAGTTGCTCTTGCACTTCAAAAAGGAGGACTTAAGAAATAATATAAAAAACTTTAACAGCACGTAACATGTGGTTTTATTATAAAATATAAAATAATTCTGGCACTACACTAAAACTGAGACATAGTAAAGCTATGGATTTTCACTTTTTTTTTTACAAAAACTGTGCTTAAACTTTGGATATATAGCCAGCTTCTAGGTGTAGAAAAATAAATCCTAGACTAATCCTTGGTCAACCTTGGTTTGTTTAAGCTATCCATATGCTGGAGTAATTTGCTGGGGAGAGGTAGGAGTAAGAAGCTAATGATGACCAAACCCAGGAGACTGGAATTGGTTTGATCCTCTTTCTCTACTGTAACTTCCAGCAGCAGATTGGATGGTAGTTGAGTCAGTTTCTTCCATTTCTGAGACCTGTTGGTAACAGGAGGATTGTAGTCCAATTCTATAAAAGTGCCTTCAGCCATGTAATGCTGCTGACCAAACAATGACTTAATATCACAGCCAAACAGCAGGCCCATCAACAAACTAAAGCATATGCTGGAAAAACAGCAAAAAAGCAAACAGAAAGAAAAAAAAAACAGCAAGGCTACTACAGCTATAGGCATAAATTAAGTACTTTAATAAAACAAGGATAAGCGTTTTTGCATATTCTGCTTCCTCAGATCCATATATTAAAAAAAAAACAAACATCAGCTTTATAAAACACATCTTTAGTCACATTTCAACCAGTAACCAATGAAATCAGTGTTTCAATTTACACCCCTTGAGGACTGGTTTCAAACTAGCACTGCTATTAATGCCTGGATATCTGTCTACTTGTAGCGTTAGTATCCAGTTTAACCCAGCCTGTTCAACTTACAATCCCCACCCCTAAAATTCTCACTCAAATGTTATAACACTGAATGAAAATTTATGTCTTGAATTTTTGCTAATGTGTTATGCCAAGGAGTTGTTCATTTTCATATTCCTGATCTCATACATGTGATGCAAAATTCTCTCTCTTAATTTCTGGATAGTTTTGTCTTGGCACCTCGCACGACCATATGTCCTTTTCCATCTTGTAGATTCATAGGAGGTTACTATGCTAGTGGCGCTAGAGCCTTTACAAGCCTAGCCATGTTAATCCTAAGTTTCCCCATTTGTTCTTTTTGGGTAGTTTGCAGAAAGAATTTAAAAACAGAGCAAATATGTGATCAACACCAGCTACCTCAGTCCATGAGTGACATGGGTGCCACCCCAGTAGTGAATTTGTGGTCTCCCATCCAATTATCTAGGTTGCATTTGAATAGGGTCAGTGAGCAGCTCTGTTTTACGTGAATAGGAAGTCTATTCCAGAGAAGAAGCAGTCTCTGGGAGACATATTTGGCTCTCCAGCATGTTCTGTTAATGTCACAGGCTAGGTTAAGATCCCTAGAGCAAGTGACTCTTGTCCCATTTGACTTGCGGATGTGCAGCATTTCCATTAGGGCAGGGTCACAGAATGCGGTATAGGCCAGGCAGAAGTCACCTCTCAGCAGACTATAAGATACAGAGTAAAGTGACAGGGCTTTCAGCCTGTCCATGTGGAGTCCTTGTATTTTCTTAGTGAGAAACCTCTGAGGTCTCTCCAGCTGCTGTGGGTTTCTGGTGAGGTACATGCAAAAGGATGTATTATACTCTATTAGTGGTCTGAGGGTTGAGTACAGTGGAATTATAACATCTCTTGACCTGGATGCTATACCCTTGCTTATGAGATGCGTATGTAGAAGGCATTCCTTACCACTGTGGAAACTTTGTGGTCAAAGTTCAGATTGCTATCAACCAGTGTTCCTAAGTCTCCCTTTCGCACCACTGGTTTGGAACTCGGGGGGGTGGGGGTGTTATCAATATTTTAATTTGTAGGGAATTCTATTTTGCCAAAGGGAATAATTAATGCATTTTTTGCATTTGGCTTTAGACCATGGCTTTGGCACCACCCATTCATTTGTGCTAGCCTTTCTTGTAATATGTTGACATCATTAGGGGACTCGATGATTGCTCCCGGTTTGCAATCATCAGGGAACTTTGTGAGCCAGAGGCCGTCTACTTTGTCCTGAACTTGTGAGAAATAGATGCCAAACATTAAGGGGCCCAGCACAGAGCCCTGTAGTAACTCCACTGGTGATGGGTCTACTGGTTGAGTTGGAGTCACCAATTTTGACTGTGTGTGTGTGTTCTGTTGGTGAGTCAGTTGGCTACCCATCTAGTAATGCAAGGGTTAATCCCCCAGTTGGGAGAGCTTCTCAATGATGCCAGAGTGGGGGATTGTGTTGAAAGCTCTCCCACACACACACACACACACACACACACACACACACACACACACACACACACACACACACACACACACACAGTCAAAACTGGTGACTCCAGCTCCACTTTACTCAACCCTCTGACCACTAATAGAGTATAATACACCCTTTTGCATGTACCTCACCAGAAGATCGAGATTGGCTGTGTACACTCTAACCTTCTTCCATGGCTTTGGTGACATTCTCAAAGAAGTTTGCCATGTTTCATAATCATGATCTACCCTTAAAGAAGTCAAACTGGATTGGGTCCAGCATTTGGAGGTTGCCTATGTCCTTGTTGATAAGGTCCTTGATAATTCCTTCAATGGGCTTGCAGATGAGGCTGGTTAGACTTGTAGGTCTGTAGTTCTCATGGCCAGTTGTTGGCCCACCTTTGTGCAGGGGGATTACTGTTTCTGTTCTCCATTCTGCAGGAATATAATCCGTTCTCAAGCTATGATTAAGGAGAATGCCAAGTGCATCCGCTAAGTCTACAACCTGGGATATTATCTGGTCCCATTGAGGCAGTGTTTTTGGCTTTGGCAAGTGCAGAGATGACCTGTTCTCTAGAAATACTAGACAGAGGCCTAGTGTCAGGTAGGCTTTGTGATATGGTGGGTGGCGATGGAGGGGGGGGGTGAAGTTTGCACTGAATCAGTCAGCTAGCAGGTTGGTGATGTCTTCCAGTATAGTATGAATGATCCCATCTACCACTGGTTCGGCACATATCTTGGCATTCCCTTTTAGACATCGGACGTAGTTAAAGAATGCTGTATGATTACCCTTGGCTAAGGATGCAATTTTAGTTTTGTAATTTGCTTTAGAAGACTTTATAAGATTTCTGATTTTCTTGTTTAGGCATAGGAGGGAACTCTTCCTTTGCTGAATGATATCCCTGTTGCTTTTGGGCAACATTTTTTTATTTTATGTGTTTATGAAGTCCACCATGGTGGCTTTATTTTTACAGGAAGACCTGGTTTTGATTTGGTCAAGTATTTTATTCAGTCACTTAAGTGCTTGTACAGGGCATTTGCTTACACTTCTGCACAGTGACCATTGATGTTCTCAATTGTGAAGCTTTTTATACCACTGCTTAGTTGGCTGTGGTTAGCTCTGGAAAAGTTTTTTTTTATCATTTTTGTTCCTGAGAGGGTGTCCGCTCCAGTAGTTAGTTAGTTCAAATGAGACTGATTTGTGGTCTGACCTAACCAGGGAGGGCATCATGCATGGGGAATACAGGCCCCCCCCCCATATTGGTGAGTACTATGTCCAGAACACTAGAGCCCCTATTGGGGGTGCAGTTATCTGTTCCAGAGCATTTATGTTAAAGTCCAAGAACCTCTAGGGGAACATATTTTTGCTCGTTTATGTCCCCCAGTGTATGGAAGGATAGTTAAAATCTCTCATGACTAAGGTGTTGAGCTGTATGGCGAGGGATTCCAGTAAATCGAGGTAGGAAGTGTGCTTATCCTGGTTCATGGTGGGGAACTATAGCTACCATGCTTATTTTGAGGTCTGAACATGTGGAAGGCATTGTAACCTTGCACATCCGGGGTGATATCAGCGGCTTTGAACCATGTCTTGGTAACTGCACAGACATCGGCATCCTCCAAGGTGAGGAGTGCTTCCAGGTATTGCAGTTTGATGTTTTAACTCCTGGCATTAAGCAGCACGATCCTGAGTTTGTCTCTATTAGATTTTGTTACGCTGGAAAATTTGTTGTTTTGACATTGCCTAAAAAAAGGTACTGTGGGGGGAGGCAAGGGCCTTTGCCAGTATCTGAAAGCCTTGTGGGAATGGGTGCAGACCATCCCTAGCAAAGCAGTGAGGTCCGTCTACCATATCCTCCTGGGCTGACAGATACTGGATCCCCCTAGACTGACACCAAAAGCTAATTCAATTGTTGAAGTCAATCATTTTTGGTTTTTATTGTGGCCTCATCTTGGGTGAGGGAAGGATACTGCTTAGGGCTTGGAACATACATGTTTGGGACACAAAATCAGCGGGTTCCTTCATGTCTTTCTTCATATAGTCCAGAGAGGTATGTCTTAAGTCATTCACTCCAACACAGACTGTGGCAGAGTCATAATGGTACTTGTTGAGTGACTTGAGTGCATGCATGATTTGTCGGATCATGGCTCCTGATAGGCAGCTGATTGTGACCTTCTCCTTGTCCAGTCTGGTATCTCACTGTGGAGTTGCCTATGACTAAGACATTTGATGTGTTTTACCTTAGGCGCTTAACTTGTTGAGTCATGGGTGTGTGTCAGTATGTGTAATGGTTTATTTTTGCTTAGTGGTGAGTGTGTGTGTGGTGTGTGTTTGGGAGGCCTCTGTCCTTTTGGTAGGCTTTTAGTGAGTACCTCCACGTATGTGAGTTTGTGTCATGACATTTTGTGTAAGAGGTGAGGTTTGTATGAGAGGTGAAGTGTGTGTGCTGATGAGCTGTTTGATGTCTAGTTTGTCTTTACGTGAGAGAATTGACTCCACTTTCACGGTGTATTTGCATCTCTCACACAGGGTGTTAGCTTGCTTTAGGAGTAAGTGGTTGTCAGTATACATGAAGCAATTGCTGCACTGCCTCAATATGCCCATATCAATCAAGCTGGCAGGAGAAATGATGGGAAATTGCCCATCCATTGTGGGAGGATTTTTATGAATGTGGTATGTGGGATGGAAGTGAGCTGGCTGTACTTAAGACTTTGGCTCAACCAGTGGGCTAGTTTGACAATGAGTAGCAAGGTAGTGGATGGGTAGTAGGTTGTGCATGATAAGTGTGAGAAGGCTGCTTAAGAGCGCAACTGACCTGCCCTTTGTTCAGCAGGGAAGCTTGGGTGGTTCTGCTGGAAGGTCTCTAGGGATACATGTTCCCAGGCAATTGCATCTATACAGGGCACTGCTAAACCCAGTTGCACGGTGTGCAGCAACAAGCAAATGTGAGGCTTGTACATAGACTAATTTAAAAAGTTTTTAACATGGCTACCAGTGGGAAAAGCCCCAAACAGCCTTTCTCCAGAAACCCCCAACTTAGATGGATCCTGAGCTACACACTTCTGCCAATTTCAAACAAAGCCTTGAGATTAGTTCCCCTTGTTTTTTCACCAGTATTTTCCCTTAGGGGATGTTCATAAAGTAGAATTGTCCAGTTCCTCTCAAGTATGCTTCTTATTAACAGACTGTCTTTTGTGATCACAGTAATAAAAGAACAATATAACTTGTCAGCATTATATACCCTATTGGCTTTTCTCAAGCTCAGATAGCTAACTTGTAATGTGTGATGAGATTTTTTTCGGAATAGAATGGAAGCAAAATAGTCTGCCTTTTATTCATCACTTCATACGTTGCATTGACTATAAAGGCAGTAGATAACCCCTTTTGGAAAACAGATTTCATAATTTGGCATTCATCCCAAAAATCCTTTTCTCTCAGTCATCCTGGCTGCACTAATGAATTCGCCCTTTATTACGACCTTTTTCTGGATAATAAGATGGGAGGTATCAAAGTGAAGAAAACTGTTGGAATATGTTTTTTTCTGATATTTGAATTGTCTTTTATAAGCCATGCAATGTGTTTGGTGTTATAGGTGTAGGTAAACTTAAGAAACAGGATTGAATCCTTGATGAACTTGGTGAATGGTGGGAATAGATCTTCGTTTCTGTCCCATAAAATAAAGATATCATCCAGATATCTTGTATAAAACTTACGGTGGGAAGTGTGACGTAAATAAATAGTTCTTCTCCCACTGTAACATTACAATATCATCCAGATATCTTGTATAAAACTTACGGTGGGAAGTGTGACGTAAATAAATAGCTATTCTCCCACTGTAACATTACAATGTTTACAAACAGACCACCACAAGGAGACCCCATGGCAACCCCTCTACATTGATGATAAATGACTTTGTCAAATGTTAAATTTTATCTTGTGATAGACCTTTTTCAGCTAGATATTCACAAAATCATTCAGCCCCCAACTCGTGGGGTATAATAGAATTAAAGGCCCTTAACATCTGTGGTTTTAAATGTGTAGGATGCTTTAAATGGAATAGTATTCTTTTTCTGCAGAAATTCCCAGGCGTCATGTGACTTGTCCCTCTAACATAGATGAAAAGCAGGTGGGGTAGTTTTGTTTAGATGCTTTTTACATAGAAACACATCAGGATGGATAGCAGCATCATAAAATATAAACAAACTGATTAACAGACGGACATGCTTGCATCTCAACAGCTTACTACAAAATGGTAGTCAAGCTCGCACGTGCTCAGTATTTATACACTTGTGCAAGCCCTTGGATAGTTTCTTAAAGGTACAGGCTTACACACATTGATGGACAGCCTCCCTCTTAAAAAAGATTGCCCTTAATGCATGTCTAATGCCATTTTTTTTTACTATTATAGGCATTGGACATGAACATTGTATTTGTTTCTAAATTGCCGTGTATTTATAACATGGTCTGGAGATACGACTGGATCTGGTAACATAATCTGGACTAGGTTTAGCAACAGGGACAGTCTTTGGTGAACAACTCCTATCAGGAACTTCTGGGTTCGTCACAGGAATGGGAAGATTCTCTGGAACTGGAACACTGGACAACTCAATCTGAGATGGTCTTCCTCACAGGCTATGTGCTGTGGTATAGGCTCGGGCACCAGCAGCAAATGTTTCCAATTCCGCCTAAACTCTACTCCTTGTGATTCCACAATGTATGATCTCAGCTCTGGGAAAATATTCTTCATGACACCAATCTGATCATAATGTTTGGATGTCTGCATCCTTACCTCTTCTCCTTTTCGTAATGGATTGAGTGGTTTGCTGGTCTTATTGTAATGGGACTTTTGCGTTAAATGCTTCAACAGATTCATTTTCAATGACTTGTACTTGACACATGGAACCAACACTTGACTACTGACTGATAATGTGGTTCTGGTTTGTCTTGATAGAAGTCTCTGAGCAGTTGAATCAAGATGTTTATCATGAGGAATATTTTTGAGATTCAAGAGATTCAGGAAAATATCACTATTGTCTCGTTTTGACTTGTCTAGTAACTGTTTTGCACTTTGAACTGCATGTTCTGCCAAACTAATTGACTGCGGATACTCTGGGCTACTCGTGACATGAATAAAGTCCCACTTGACAAATCTTTTGAACGGTTGGCTTGTAAACTGTCATTGTCAGAAATAACTTTGTGTAGACTACCTTCTTAGTAATGAACAGTACTGGAAGCTAGATTAGGAAGTAGGTCAATCTCAAACCAATTTGAATAAGAGTCTACTAACGCCAAATGATGCTGACCATTCCATCTGAAAATATCAGTGGCTACTGTCGACCAAGGTAGCTCAGGAATCTGGTTTAGCTGAAGTGGTTCCTTCTGTTGATGTAGTTTAGTACTGTTACAAACAGAACAAGATGAAAGTACTCTCTCAATATCTTGTGACCTAGAAGGCCAAAATACTAGTACTTGTGCCTTTCTTTTGGTAGAGTTGGTTCCTGGGTGATCACAATGCAAGATAGTAATGTACTGTTACTGCAAGGACTTTGGAACGGTTACTTTAGAATCTTTCATAATGATACCTTTATCAGACAAAATCTCATCTCGGTATGGGAAAATAAGGTTGCACTTCTTGAGGTAAACTAGATTGCTGTGACGGCCATCCTTGATTAAGTGGTTGGTTGAGCCTCTGTGAAACTGGATCTGTGGCTGTGTGATCTCTCAGCTCATCAAGACGTGGAAGAAAAATTTCTGACTTCCATGACCTCAAAATCAAGGTTCTCATTCTCATGCTGTTCAGTGATGTTTCTGGGTAATCTGGGTAATGTATTAGCAAGATAAAGAAGTTTGCCTGTCTTATAAACAAGAGTAAAATTATACTTTTGCAATGTCAGAATCATGCATTGCAGTCTGGCTGGAGCTGTATGCATAGGCTTTCTCAAGATAGTGACTAGAAGTTGGTGGTCTTTATCGATCTGGATAGGTCCATCATAAAAATAATCATGGAGTTTCAAACATGCAAACACAAATGCCAAAAGCTGTTTTTCGATCGGAGCATGCTGCATTTCTGTTTGGGTAAGAGTTTTCGATGCATAGGCAACAGATTGACCCTGTTGTAGAATGACTGCGTCTAGACCAGATCGCTAGGCATCACATGAAAGAACACCCAGCTTGTGAACATCATAGTATCTGAGAATTGGTGGACCAGCAATTCTCTGTTTCAGGACATCAAATGCTCTTTGGTGTTGCTCTAACCAAGACCAGGATACATCTTTACATGTCAGCCCTCTGGTGCTGAAAGTTGGCTGAAGTCTGGCATGAATTTGCCTAGATAGTAAGCCATGCCAACAAAATGCTGCAGGGCGTGAACATTGGTGCTGGCATCTCGAGAATGGCTGTTTGCTTAGAAGGGTCTGGTCATAGGCCTGAAGTAGTAAATAAATGACCAACATAAGTAACCTCTTGTAGCCTGAATTTGCATTTCTGTGGATGGAGCTTAAGAGTCACTTGACGTGCTCTTTCCAGAATTTTTCTGAGGTTTCTGTCATGCTCAGCTTCACCATTACCTCTTACTAGTATATCGTCTACTATAATAGTACAAGGATACCCCCCATAAATTTTCTGCATTGCACGTTGAAAGACTTCACTTGTAGAATTTATTCCAAATGACATTCTCAAAAATCTGTACCTTCCAAATGGAGTACTGATCCGAGCAATGAGGATTTCTTGTCAAGCTGAATTTGCCAGAATGAGCTCTTTGCATCTAAGACAGAAAAAACAGTGGCATTTGGCATGAGAGCTGTGACTTCAACTGTACACATTGGATGATGAGGCCTTTTTAGTGCTTTGTTCAAATCTTGTGGATCAATACATATTCTGATGTCATCTGAGCTTTTCTTATGAGCTACCCCCATGGAAGATACCCATTCAGTTGGTTCATCAACTGGACAAATCTCACCTTGTCGCACCATTTTATCTAGCTCAGCCTTGACTCTGTCCTGCATAGCTATTGGAACTTTCCGCTTTGGCCTGATAATTGGACTGACATCCGGATCTAACTTCATGGAGTATACAGCTGGAAGCTTCCGTAGTTTGTCTTCGAAAAGATCAGTGTAGGTAGAAAAAATATGTTGGGTGAAATTAGAGTAGTGGTCTTTTAAGCTAACATGATGGACTTCCTTATTAAATGAAATCAGCCCCATTTTCAAACTGTCTCTGAGCCCTAATCATGACTGGATGTACCATTTGACCACATAAAATAAGTTGTAACATCTCCCAGCAGAGTAACATGAAAGCACTACTAAGCCTTCAGTCCGAATTTCTTCACTACCATAAGCAATAAGCTTCGCACACTTTGCCAAATCAAGCATTTCACCATTACACACACTAGCAAATGTTTCTGCTGACATAACATTCCACTTGAAACCTGTGTCGGCTTTGAGCTCTATGGGTTTTCCATTTATCCGAACAGTACAACATACCTCATTCTTTGCTGTTTAAACTACTGCATTGACTGTTTCATTAAGCATTGACACACCATCAACATAAGAGTAGAATTGCCACTTCTAACTGATTAACTCATTTCTTAAAATGTTCCTTTTAATAAAGAATGTGGGCCTTTTGATTAACAAAAGTTCTTGAAATGATTCCACTTATTGCATTTGTGGCATTGCTGACCAAAAGCTAAACATTTTTTTCCTTTTAGACTCCTGATTTCCACCACAGTTACAAGAGCTGGCAATGAGATTGGGTGGGGACCCATGCTTTGAGTTTGCTGACTCACTCTTATGCTTCACTGAAACTGTGCAAACTCTGGAATTTACTGGAAAGCTCTGGGGTTTACCAGTGAGTGCTGCAGGGGCTACAGTTGCTGCCATGTGCTTAGGCCTATTTCTTTTAATCATGTGCCGCATACTATCAACATGAGCTCTAGAAGTTACTGAAAGCATGCATCTCTCATTTGTAAGCATATCTGTGTGTTTTTCTGTGAGCTCGTATATCTGACAAATCTCAGTGGCCTTACTCAATAACTGTCACGAAGCAAAATCTTTCTCACAGCATCGTCCTTAATACCACACACAAGTCTGTTTTTTTATAAACTCATCCCTTAAATCACCAAATGTGCACATTTTAGCCTTATTTCTCAAGTCAGTTATATATGCTGCAAAAGTTTTGCTAGGCTTTTGGTTCTTTGAATAAAATAAATGCCTTTCTATTGTAACATTTGTCTGGGGAGTACACATTTTTTCTAAATTTATTTGTCTGGGGATTACACATTTCTCTAAATTCATGATGCTATGTAGTCCAATTTCGCCTTCATTCTTACCCGTGGGTTCGGAGCCGAGCATCGGCTCTGACTCGGCCATACTCTAGCTTGAAGTCTTCAATTGGCTCGTGGCTGAGGTATCCCATCATGCAACAAGCCTATTCCCCAGATCTCGTTTGCCACTCGTTATGCTCAGACGTGGTCTTGCTTTTGGCCGTGGCTAAGTATACTGTTTATATTAACTTCTTGTTGCTCAAAAAAGCTATTTTCATAGCTCTGTGCGTGTGGTAGTGGTGTTATACTGCCTTTGTTTTTTTTTCTCTTGCTGTTTTTGTGTCTTTTCGTTAGCCGTTTTGGTATACCATTTGTTTCCTTTCTTCCCATGGACTAGGCCCGTTTCAGTTAGCGGACCTAGTCCTCCCCATTGTTTCCGTGTGGTCTTTGGTTTGGTGCTCCATACTGTTAGATTATTAGTGTTGTCGGGTCTGGCTAGTGGTGCTATCCTTCCTTTCTTTCCCCAGGCTAGGCCTGTTTAAGTTAGAGGATCTAGTCCTCCCTGTAGTCTTTTTTTCCCGCCAGTTACTAGGCCGTTTTTAGTTAGAGGCTCTAGTTTCCCATGCGGGAGTTTAGTCAGGTCCATTGTGTGTACATATTGCTTTATACCTGTCTGTGTTCTCCTTTATTCAGCATGTCCAAGGATTCTAAGGAACACAGGCCTTCGGGCTTTAAAAAGTGTGTTGAATGCAATAATAAAATGTCTTTGACTGATGGGCAGTCCGTGTATGTGTACTGCTTGGGGGCTATTCACCTCCAAGAGTCCTGCTTGTTTTGTCATTCCTTTAGTCCCCGCGTACTACAGGAGAGGAAGAACAAGCTCATTTTTAAAGGACTGTTTAAACACTCCTTCGAGGAAGACTTGGCTAAGCCTTCCAGTGCCTTATCCTCTCCAGCTAAAAAGGACAAAAAGACTTCTAAGAAGCGCTGTCCAGCTCCGTCTGTTTCTTTGGAGCTGCCAGAGAAAGTTGCTAGAACAGCTTCTCCTTCTTCGGTTCCATTGTCTTCGGTGCTGACAGAAGGTAGTGTCTTGACTAAGTCTGTATCGGCTCCCAGCCTTTCGGAGCCGATCAGAGATATTTTGGTTCGGAGCCGGTCTCCAGTTATTCGACTGGTTTCTCCTTCATGCAAGTCCCCCTCTGTAGGGAGGTCCAGATCTCCAACTATATCATCCAGGTCCTCGAGGACCCTTTCCAATGAGGATGTTGATAGAGTGGTGAAGAAACTGCTTCACTCATCAGTGTTGGCCAGATTGATTTTGGCTCTGACCCAGTCGGCTCTGGAGCCTATGGCTGCTTCATCCTTTGTTGTTCCTCCTCCGAGCCTTTCTCGGCCCTTGGAGCCAGAGTTGTTGGTTCCGTTGGGTGCCATTAGGTCGGTTCCAGTAGACTCGCCCTGGCCTCTCAGTTTAGATTTCGGCTCCAACCCTGTCTGCTCCGTCCACGGGGTCGAGGGTCCACAATTCTCCGGTCTGACCTGAGGGGGAGGGCTCGGATCGATCTTCATCTGTTCCGAACCTTCCTCTTGGTGCTTCAGCTCAAGTGAGCTTGGACCCGACATCTGCTTCGGACCTCATCTCATCGGCGCCGAGGGCTACTACTATATCCTCTACAGTTAAGTCGGCCTTCGGAGCTGGGGGGGGGATCAGCCTTCGAGGCTATGAGGAGTGTGTTGGCCAGGTTGTCAGCTGCATCGTACGGCACCGATACTCTGCCCCCTCCGGCACCATTGTCTGTTTTGGATCACCCTCTTTCCCTGGACAGCAGAGACCCAAAGCCTCAGGATACCTCCATGAGTGGTCCCCAACTTTCTGACATCTCCCCAGAGTTTTTGCCTAAGGAGCCCACCAGAAAGAGATTGTGTAAGAGGAAACACCTCGAGTCCCCGAATGAGTCTCTCACGTTGGACACCGACCACGAGGAGTCAGAGGGAGAGGTCCCCTAAGTCGTCTTATATCTCTTTTTCAGATATCCTTGAGATCCTGAAGCAGAGAGGCGGCTGACCCTCCAAATCCCCTTCTGATTAGGAGTCTGTGTTTCTGAAGGCTTTCAGGTCTCAACCCTCCGCCTCTTGGGTTTCTCCCCCTTTCGATGAGCTACTAGATCTTGTCTGTCGAAAGGTGTGGGAAACTCCTGACACTGTGGAACCGGTCCCTAGGAGACCCATTAAGTTTTTGTCCGCCCCCACTGACAAGGAATATCTTAACAAAAGTCATTCCAGTAGATGCCATGGTGGTGGCAGCAGCCACCAAGAAGGAACTTGCTGAAACAAGGAGTCCCGGGCCATGGACAGGTATGGGAAGTGTGTTTACCTCAGCGGCCTTTACACTGCAGTCGCTGAAGTACTTGATGCATTTTACAAGGCTCCAGAGAGATCTCTTAAAAGAGCTAGGAGATTGATTCTCTACAGGGTAACATTTCTGATGCTGTGGCACAGATGATCAATGCACAGATGTCTACCCTAAGTTCCCTTACCAACTCCTCCATGAGGCTGATCTCATACGCAGCCGATGGAGGGAGTAGGGCAGCGGATTCCGGAGTCTCTCTTAGGAGACACTCCTGGATGTGCCTGTGCAATTTCGCAGAGGCCTTCAAGTCTGTGTTCACCAACGCCCCCTTTGATGGTTCATCGTTGCTGGAGTTGGTCTGGGGTCTCATTTCTTTATTCCCAGAAGCCCGGCAAGACATCACCCAACACGAGTGGGTGTTAAAGGTAATTTCCAGAGGTTATTGTATTCCCTTCTCTTCTCCTCCCTCACCAACCAAGAAAATCCCAGACGTTCCACCCAGTCACAGGGATTCTGCAACTTTAGAAATAAAAAAGTTGCTTTCAAGAGAGCCATCCAGCCTGTCACTGCAGACCAAGCAGGATTAGGGACTTTCTCCATATTCTTTTCAGTGCCGAAAAGAACAGGGGACCTGAGACCCATCTTGGATCTCACCCGATTGAACCTTCATGTACAAAAGTCCAAGTTCCGCATGGTCACCTTACAGTCAATACTCCCTCTGTAAGGGAAAGATGTGTGGATGTGCTCCATTGACCTCAAAGATGCTTATTACCATGTCAAGATGGACAGGGCATCAAGACGTCATCTACGCTTTAGGCTGGGAACCAGTCATTTTCAGTTTCATGCTCTGCCCTTTGGTCTCACCACAGCCCCCAGGGTGTTTACCAAATGCATGGCAGTGGTAACTGCTCACTTGAGACATCAGGGATTCCAAGTGTTTCCGTACCTGGACGACTGGCTCCTTTCTGCCACCACCAGGCATCTACTGTTACAGACCAGGGATACCACCATTACACTGTGCCAAAGGTTAGGAATTACTCTAAACTGGGAAAAATCTGCCTTGTTGCCCTCGCAGCATGTCACTTTTATCAGCACCAAACTACATTCGGTGCTCATGAGGGCCTTCTTACCAGAGGAGATAATTCAGGCTCTACAACAGCAGGTCTACGCCTTACTACCATTGAAGAAGATCAAGGCGAAAGTGGCCCTCAAGTTATTGGGGACCATAGCTGCCATAGTCATGCTAGTTCCCCTTGCCAGACTGCACATGAGGGTTCTTCAGTGGCTGCTTTTCGCCCAGTGGTCACTACAGTATCTTCCACTCTCCCATTCTATTCTGATTACGGACACGTGCATGCAGGATCTATGCTGGTGGCTTCAGGCCAACAATCTCAACGTGGGCAAGCCTTTTGTCCCATCTTCTCCGGTTGCCACAGTGACCACGGATGCCTCCCAGATCAGGTGGGGTAGCATTATCTCGGCAGGACAGTCCAAGACACGTGGCAGGATCACGAGACCCATTTGCATATCAATGTCTTGGAGATTAGAGCAGTGCTATTAGCGTTGCAAGCACTTCAGAGCTTTCTCCCTTTGGGGACAATTGCAATCCACTCAGACAACATGTCAGTGGTATGGTATCTGAATAAACAGGGAGGAACCAAATCATACCCCCCTTGCAGAGAGGCACTTCGAGTTTGGCAGTAGGCGGTGTCTTCCCAATGCTTTCTAGTAGCAACGCATATACTGGGGAAGTCCATCGTGATTGCCGACAGGCTGAGCAGAGCTATCCTAATGCCTCATGAGTGGTCCCTGAACAATTATGTTGCGGAGAAGATATTCCGCAGGTGGAGTCAGCCTTGCTGCAATCTATTTTCCAGCCCCCTCAATGCCAAATGCAGCAGCTACTTCACCCTTATCCCCCTGGAAGGGCAGACGCCCAAGGAAGCTCTGGTTCACGATTGGCCCTCCAGTCTTCTTTATGCCTTTCCACCGTTACCTCTGATATCAAAGGTCATTCAGAAAGCACAGTCTTTGGGAAGCAAAATGATCCTCATTGCCCCTCACAGGCCTCATCAAATTTGGTTTCCCTTCCTTCAACCCTATCTAATGGACAAGCCCTTGATTCTGGACCCAGCTCCAGATCTACTGACTCATATGCCAGGACAGTTCCATCCCTCCATCCAGAACCTCAAGTTGACAGCTTGGCTGCTCCAGTTCCGTCCTTAGTCAGGCTTCATGATTTTTCTCTGGAAGTGGTCTACATTCTGTCATCTTCCCACAAGCCTTCTACCAGGAGATTTATTCCAGTATGTGGAAGAGATTTTCTATTTGGGCCCGTGAGAGACATGTTGATCCTTATACAGTGCCTATTTCGGCAATATTAGAATTTCTTTCTCAACTGTTCAGTCAGGGGTCAGCTGCAGCAACCATTAAAGTGCAACTGGCAGCAATTTTTACCTTTCACGTTGCAAATGAGCCCAACCTTATGGCTCACAGGCTTTGTAGGGCCTTTCTGAAAGGAACATTGTTACTCCGACCTCCCGTCTTTGAGCCAGTAATGCCATAGGATCTCAATTTTACAGAAGCTCATCTCAACTCCCTTTGAGCCCGCAGCTACATGTAACATTAAATTCTTGTCATGGAAGAAAGTATTCTTGGTAGCCATAACTTCAGCTAGGCGGGTCTCTGAACTCCAAGCCTTATCGATTAAGCCGCCTTATTTGATGTTTCGCAAAGATAGGGTCTCCTTAAGAACCAATCCTTCCTTTATTCCAAAGGTTGCCTCTGTTGTCCATATCAACCAATCCATTGAGTTGCCTGTGTTTTTTCCTGAATTCTCCAACAAGGCAGAATTTAAGTTTCATCAGCTAGATGTTCATAGACGATTGCGTTTCTATTTACATAGGACAAAAGATTTCAGGAAATCACATCAAATGTTTCTCATTTTCAGACACTAGGCTTGGTTCCTGTTTTTAAGGTAACCTTGTCTCGCTGCATCTCCGATTGCATCTCATTTATTTATGCTTCCAATGGCAAAGAATTACCCTTTAAAGTGAAGGCTTGTTCTACACGATCTGTGGCTACCTCAGCTGCGTGTCAGGCTAGGATGTCTATATGGATGATATTTGTGCTGCAGTAACATGGGCTTCACCTCTTACCTTTATTAGTCACTACAAATTAGATCTGGTCTCTAGAGGCAGATCTTCCTTTGGTTCCATAGTACTCAAGAGTATTTTTCACTGAGCCACCCTAGATCAAGGTGCTAGGGATGTTGTCCCATGGGTAAGAATAAAGGTGAGATTGGACTACATAACATCAAGAAGTTATGTACTCACCATATCGTTCGATGTATGTAGTCCATCTCACCTTACCCTCCTGGAGGACCTGAAGGTATAGTCTCTAGGTGTCAGTAGCCCTTTCTGTTGGGGTTGTTTTTCTTGTGTGTGTGTGTGTGTGTGTGTGTGTGTGTGTGTGTGTGTGTGTGTGTGTGTGTGTGTGTGTGTGTGTGTGCGCTTGCAGCAAACAAGATCTGGGGAAGAGACCTTTTGCATGATGGGATACCTCTTAGCCACGAGCCAATTGAAGACTTCGAGCTAGAGTATGGCCGAGTTGGAGGCGAGGTTCATCTCCGAACCCACGGGTAAGAATGTAAGGCGAGATGGACTACATACATCGAACGTTATGGTGAGTACATAACTTCTTGATCTGAAGTAGGAGAATTCATTTGTCAGCAACCTGTGGGGTATGGATCCGATATCGGATCCGAACCGGCATGGTTTATCCAGCTATGGATCCGAGCTCCTAGCTCCTCCCCTCACCCATAATGCCCTGCTCTCCCTACATGACCCCAGATCTAGTTTGCCGCGCATGGTGACAGCTGGATTTTCCTGAGCTAAGTGATTTTTCTTGTGAAAAATAGATTTTTGTTAGTTTAAATTTAATATTTGTGTGAAAGTTTTAGGATGTTCTTCATCTCACATTGCTGCAGTCCTTACACTTGGGTAGTCCGCTGTCCTCGGTCGGCCCGAATATCAAAGTATAAGGCTGACGTCGGTCAAGGCGCATTAGACTGACATCAGGACGTCAGGGTACAAATGCGCATGACCGACGTCATATCCTCAGTCTTTTTTGCCGCATGGTCCGATGCAGAAGCAGCGTTGCAAGTGCCGCTCTGAAATTTTTTCGAGTTTCAGACCGAGTCAAAGTTGGCTAAGTACCCGTAGAATATTTTAGTTTTTCTTGCCTCAGTGGTTTACCGGATGTCAGAAAAAGTGAATAACTGTATTTCTTGTGGGAAACAGATACCGCATAGAGATTATCATACTTTGTGTATTCCTTGTTTAGGGCCTGAGCACGACGTTGTTGGGTGTCGCTTTGTGCTAGGTTCAATAAGCACTATTGAAGGTTAGATTGTGCCAGGTTAGTCTTGAAGCGGTGCAATTATAATATGCCGCCGGATGCTCCGATGCCCGCTTCAAGCAAAGACAAAGCAGCTAAGCCCAGGCAAGAAGAGTCGCCCGTGCGGACGACGGTTCTTTAGAGGTGTCGGTGGAACCGGGGTTCCGCGGAGGTTTCTCTGGAGTCCCAGGGGGAGACCTTGTTATTGCAGGATGTGGCCTCTCAGGAGGCAGGTCAGGCTGAAGGGGCTTCTCAGGTTACTGTACTCCCCTCCCTTCCTAGGGTGGTTAGGCCCTCTCCTTCTGTTTCCAAGGCTTCTCCCAGAGGCAGGCCAGGTTTAGCTTCTGTTGGTGTCACTCCTAGTTCTTCAGGATCTGTGCCCAAGAAGCACATGCTTAAAATGGCAGAAGATTTGATTACTTTGATTAGAGGTTCTTTGCCCCCTCCTGAAAAGAGATCTAGGGTGGAACCTGAGTTGGGGAGTTTTGAGCAGGCTCCGGATGTTTCAGAGTCTTCGGCTGAAGACTTGCTTGCAGGAGTATTCTCCTTATTCTGATTCTGATGTGGATGATTCTACTCCTTCTGCTTCTCCTCCTGAGGATTTTTCTTTTTCAGAGACTCTTCATTCCATGAGGAAACATTTTAAGTGGGAAGGTCAGGACTTCTCTGATTCCAGGAAAAGGCTTAGGAATTTTGTTTTACCCCAGCATAGGCCTTTGGCTATACCTCCTGTTCTGGATGTTGTGGAAGATGTATTTGCAGAGGCTTCTCTTAATCCTGATTCTTTGCCTCCTGCTCCTGTTAAACCGGATAGGTATTACAGGGTGCCTGAAGCTCATAAGTATCTTTTTAAGAGTCCTAGGGCGGACCCAGAAACTGTTAGTCAGGGGCCTAAGGGGGTCAAGGCTTCTGTTGTAAAAAATCCGGTTCCTCCAGATAAAGAGGCCAGGGCTTTGGATAGATGGGGAAAGAAAGTTTATACTTCTTAAACCCTAGCTATGAGGGCTTTGAATTGCCAGTTTCACATGTTGAAATACCAAAACTATCTACTTTCTCAATTGAAGTCTAAGGTAGATGCTCTGGCGGAAGGTATTGAGTGTAAGGAGTTACAAGATTTGGTACATGTTTCTGAACAGGTGGGTAAGCATGCTTTGCAATGTGGTTTTGATGCTGTACAGGCCTCGTCTAGGGTGGCTGCCACTGGGTCAGTTCTTCGCAGGCACGCCTGGCTGTGGGATCAGAATTTATCTGACCATGTTAAGACAAGGATTTTAGATGCTCCTTTACAGTCTGATGTGTTGTTTGGTTCACCTGTGGAAGCAGTCTTAAAGAAAATGGAAGACAAGGCTAAGTCTATGCAGACTGTTAAAGATTTTTTGCAGGTTCAGCCTCCTAAGTTTAGTAGGAATTGGCCTACCAAGGGTGGACGTATCGATCTTATGATTCACAGTCAAGGGGAAGAACTAGACATGGTAGGGGCACAGCTCAGGGCTCTTTCAGGCCTAGAAAATGGAGTTCACCTGCACAGTCTTCGGGTGAGGGCAGGGGTCAGTCCTTTCAAACAGGCCCAATGACCTACCTTTTCAGCTGCCAGAGCCTTCTCGCTTGGCAGCACCTTTGGGAGGAAGGTTGGCACTTTTCAAGGAAAATTGGAGTTTAATTACCCAAGACAGATGGGTATTGGATATCATACACCAAGGTTACAGGTTTTATTTCCATACCTTGCCTCCTTTCAAAGGCATGCCAGACGTTCCTCCTCAGCAAAGAATAGAGGCTCACAAACAAATTTCTCTGCTACTTCAAATAGGGGCCATACAGCGGTCCCTCTGCCAGAAGTGGGCCTAGGATTTTATTCTCGCCTGTTCCTAGTACCAAAGAAGGGGAACACGTGGAGACCAATTTTGGATTTATCTATCCTCAACACTTATCTGGACATTCCCAAGTTCAAAATGTTGACGTTACAACAGCTTTTACCCCTGCTGGGCAAAGATCACTGGATGGTAACTCTGGATCTCAAGGAGGCTTACCTTCATGTTCCTATCAGGCTAAGTTGCAGGAAGTATCTGCGTGCTGGGACTTCTCATTATCAGTTCTCTGCATTGCCCTTTGGCTTATCTACTGCGCCCAGAGTGTTCACGAAAGTTCTGGCTCCAGTGATAGCTTTCTTCAGGCTAAAAGGAATACAGATTTATCCTTATTTGGACGATTGCCTGATTCTGGCTCAAGGAAGGGACGAACTTCTTCATCATTTGCAATATGTGATAGCAGTGCTAAGATGCCTGGGGTATTCTGTGAACTAAATAAAGTCCAGTCTAGTACCCTCTCAGGACATGTGCTTTCTGGGTGTAAGACTGAATACAGCATCCCAGATGGCCTTTTTGACCCCGGACAAACAAAAGAATCTTTCCCTTTACTTCCATCAATTGTCTCATCAGTCCAGGCTGACTGCAAGGACAGTCCTTCAAGCCTTGGGGTTCATGGCATCTTGTATTCTGGTGCTTCCCAATGCCAAACTGCATATGAGGAAGCTACAATGGTATCTCAAAAATGTATGGACACAGCACTGCCAGGATATGGACACTGTCATTCAGATAATACCTTGCATTCAAAAGGAATTTTTGTGGTGGGCTCAGGAATGTCACCTAAACAAGGGACTCTGTGACCCGGCCAGAGGCGAGTCAGATTCTAACGACAGATGCCTCAGACAAAGCTTGGGGAGCTCATCTAAATGGAAAGTGGATACAAGACACGTGGCCTGCCAGACTACAACATCTACATATCAACTTGAAGGAGATGTTAGCAGTCCAGTTTGCATTAATAGCTTTCAAGGATTTACTTCTTCCAGGGCAGGTGTTGATTCTAACAGACAACACAACTGTCATGTGGTACATCAACAAGCAAGGGGAACACATTCTTATCCTCTATGCAGGCAAGCAATGATTCTGTGGGAGACTGCTCTCAGTTTACAGCTAAATCTTCAGGCAAGGTTTCTGCCGGGAGCACAGAACTCCTTAGCAGATGTGTTGAGCAGACGAATTATGGATCCCCACGAGTGAAAATTGGATCCTCATGTATTTCAGAAATTGACAGTGTCATGGGGAACTCCAGACATAGATCTGTTCGCTTCTCCACTAAACTACCAGCTGCCAAAGTTTTGCACAAAAAGGTTTCATCCCACAGCCTGGAAAGTGGATGCTCTTTCTTTCAATTGGAGCAATCTTCATGTATATGCCTTTCCACCTCTGCCTCTCCTCCCAAAGGTACTCCTAAAGGTCAGACAGGACAAGCCAAGGATGATTTTAATAGCTCCAGATTGGCCTCGACAGCACTGGTACCCATTACTGAGAAGTCTGGCATGGAGCCTCCATGGCCTTTGCCTTCGATTCCACACCTGCTGTCTCAGGAGAACAGTCATTTACTCAATGTCAAACTTCACTCTCTTCACCTAACAGCCTGGCATATTCTGTTTTGAACCCTGGAGGGTCTCAACTTCCACAGCAAGTTCTGAATGTTATTTTGGAAGCCAGAAGGCCTTGTACAAGGAAAGTGTACGCAGATAAATGGAAGAGATTTTTATTTTGGAGTGCAGCAAAGGAATTTGATGTTTCTGAGCCTAGTTTAAGTGTGGCTCTTCAATATCTTACTGAGTTACTGGACAAAGGTTTGTCCTTCTCTTCTATTAAGGTTCATGCTGCAGCAATTTCTGCTCACTATGACTGTGACCCACCATTGTTTTCTCATCCTTTGTTCAAGCAATTTCTTAGAGGGGCAAAGAATATAAGACCCCAATGAGCTCCTACTCCTGCTTGGGATCTCAATTTTGTGTTGGAGAAACTCACTCTACAACCTTTTGAGCCTGCAGCTACTGCCGAAGTTGAAATATTTATCATGGAAGACTGCTTTTCTGTTGGCCATTACCTCTGCAAGAAGGGTTTCTGAATTACAGGCCCTTATGGCGGTTGAGCCTTTCTTGATTTTCCATAAGGATAGGGTATCTTTACGTACTAATCCTTCCTTTATGCCTAAAGTGGTTTCTAGTGTGGCTTTAAACCAAACTATTCATTTGCCTACTTTTTATGCAAATCCCCAAAATAAAGGGGAAAAGATTTTGCACACTTTAGATGTACACAGGCAGTTCGATATTATTTGAGCAGAACTAAAGGGTTCAGGCAGTCTCAGCAGTTATTTGTTTCTTTTGCTTTGAGTTCTCAGGGCAAGCCTGTGTCAAAACAGACTATTTCTAAGTGGATTGGGTTTTGCATTGCTTTCTGTTATTCCCATCATGGTAAGGAGATTCCAGCTGGGATTAGGCCTCATTCCACTAGGGCTACTGCCACTTGACAGCTTTTAAGGGGTGGCAACTAAAGACATTTTGGAGGCAGCTACTTGGAGTTCGCATACTTTCTCTAAGCATTATCACCTTCCACTTTACTCTAAATCTAGGGCTGGTTTTGCCACTGCTATTCTACAGGGCATTTTGGCAGCCCTGCTACTTTAGTTTTGCCATCCTCCCTTATCTCTGCTTTGGGATTCTACCCAAGTGTAAGGACTGCAGCAATGTGAGATGAAGAACATAGTACAGTTTTGTACCTACCATAAATGTAGATGTTCAAGATCCACATTGCTGCAGTCAATTACTCCTCCCTCCTTCCCTCTGTAGTTAGAGGCGGTTGTGTGGGTTGGGTTGTAAATATTGTGTATATTGTATATATTGTACATATTGTTAGTGCAAGGGTGGTTGGTTGGTTGTTTGCTGTCTTTTGGTTTTGACCTTTCTTTTTAGGGTCTTCTGACATCTGGGGCAAGAAAAGACTGAGGATATGACGTCGGTCATGCGCATTTGTACCCTGGCGTCCTGATGTCAGTCTAATGCGCCTTGACCGACGCCAGCCTTATACTTTGATATTCGGGCCGACCGAGGACAGCGGACTACCCAAGTGTAAGGACTGCAGCAATGTGGATCTTCGAACATCTACATTTATGGTAGGTACAAAACTGTACTTTTCCTATATATTTTATCTTTTTGGGCTTAATTTACTTTACTTTTTTTACCCTCCCCTCGCTGGTGCGTAATAGTGTGTGTGAGTTGTCTTTGGGGCCTTGTGTGAGTGTGTAGTTTTTGTATTTTACTTTACTTTTTGTTTTGTTTAAAAAAAAAAACAAAACAAAACAAACAGCAGTATGTCGGAAGCCCCAAAGTCTATTTTCTCTAAATGCTCCGAGTGTGGCCATAAGCTATCCCCTGCTGATGGCCACACTCGGTGCGTTCGATGCCTTGGGGTTGATCACCTCACCTCTGGATGTTCAATCTGTGCATGGTTCAACCCCAGGGCATTGAAGGAGTGGAGGTCGAAGCTGGTCTTGGCGGGACTCTTGCCCCCGGACTCGGCTTCGGCCCCCGCCCCATTGGTGGTTACTGCTCCGGCAGTTCCTGCCTTGCCTGCTCCCCCTCCTCCTCCCGGGATTCAAACTCCCTCTAAGGGTTTGGAGGAGAGGGAAGCCAGGAAGAAGGACCGGAGAGAGAAGCACCACAAGCGGCGGGCTGAGACCTCCGTCTCGGCCCCGCCGGCTAAGCGGACTTCTCCTCCGGCCTCTCTGGCTGCTGGCTCTCCTCCTCCTCGGCTCTGGTCTCCTTGTTTTTCACCGGGGCCTGAGGATGAGGAGACCCGACCTCCTTCGAGGCTATTGAGGCAGCACTCAAGGCATACCTCGGTAGCCTCATCGAGGTCTACCTACAGCCTCTCCGATGCTGATCTGGACCGGATGATGCGAAGGTTCATCCTGGCCCAGATGCAGATGGGAGTGCTCCTGCCTCCCCCCCCCTCTGGGGGGAGCTCGACCCCATTTTTCAAGCCCATAGCTCCTTCTCCGACCCGCTACCCAGGTTCGGAGCCCTCGGAGCCGGGCAGCCTCGGAGCCGGTGGTGGGTCGGCGCCGACAGTACTGGGTACTTCGGATCCGACCCTGCCCTCGAGTTTGTCGGATACGACCTCTCGGAGCCTTGGCCCGAGCTACGGATGCGAGGGACTCAGTGTGCCTTCGGCTCCATCCCTGTCAGAGCGCACTGTTCCCTCAGATCCGAGGGGCTCGGCGCCGGCTCCGATCCACTCATCGGATCCGAGGGGGAGCCGACTTTCTGATCCTATTGTCGAGGCTGGCTCCCCCTCGGCTTTTGATGTGGTGGAGAGGGCTCTGTTGAGGGCATCCGGACCCCCGGCCCTTGCTTCGGCTCCGTCCTGCACTCCATCTGCTCTGGGCCAGGCTTCCATCACCCGGCCACTGGGACAGCCCGCTTCACTGCCCCAAGCAGTCCCCTTGGATCTGGACATTGCTGGTGAGGGCTCCTTGGGCAGCCCCCCGGAGGAAGCACCTCGCAAGCATACGTGTAAGAGGAGGCACATAGACTCCCCCGAGTCTTTAACTGAAGACACTGACTTGGAGGAAGGGGAAGGCTCCCCAAGATCACCCCCTGAGGATGTCTCCTTTGGAGACATCATGGAAATGTTACGGATCAGAGGTGGGTGGTCTGCCCCAAAGTCTTCCTCGGACGAGTCCATGTTCTTGGAGGCATTTGAAGTGGGCCCGTCTACCTTTTGGGTGTCCCCTCCTGCCGACCCCCTGGTGGACCTTATTACCACCAGGGCATGGAAGGAACCGGACACCGTGGAGCCAATCCCCAAGAGGCCTGATAGGATCCTTAGCCCCCCTGCTGACCGTGCCCACTGGAGCAAGGGACCCCCGGTAGATGCCATGTTGTCGGCAGCAGCTACTAAGAGGGAACTCGCCCAGGAGAGTCCCTCAGTCCATCCCCCGAGCAAGGAGTCTTGGATGATGGACCGTTTGGGGAAGCAAATGTTTATTTCAGTGACCTTCTCAGTGAGGGCGCTCAACTATTTGGCACATGTCATTAGGATGCAGCGCGATCTTATCAAGGAATACGCTGCATCCCCCCCAGAGTCCATGTCGGAGGAGGACAAACTTATGCACTCCACCCGTATGGCCACTCTTCGTTCTGTAACCAACACCTCTATGCGGTTACTTTCCCACGCTACCGAGGGAGCCGCTAGAGCTGCAGGAGCGGGCCTAGTCACACGACGGCAGGCCTGGCTCTGCCACTGCGATTTTACGGAGTCCTTCAAGGTGTCATTCAACGCCTTTGACGGTTCTGCCCTTTTTGGCAAGACGGTTCGCGACACCTTGGTTCAGAGCGAGAAGGACGGAAGACGCTGTCTGCCGTCGGAGTCCGCTTCTCTGTGCCCCAGTGGTCCTACTCTAGGAACCAAAAGGGCCAGAAGATGATGTGGTTCCAGAAGTCGCAGCACTCCCAACCTGCTCCGGACAAACAGTCCTTCCGCGGCAGAGGAGGACAGGGAGGACACCGCCCTAGAGGCAGAGGGGCTCCCAGGAACTTTGGGTCCAGGGAACCTTTCTCTGAACAGCCCACGCAGCAACCCTGAGGGGTTGCCCGACTGCTCCACTCTAGAGGCAGTCGGGGGACGTTTCTCGGAGCAGTAGCGGCATGGGAGTCCATTACATCAGACCGCTGGGTACTCCAGATTATATCCAGAGGTTACAAGATCCCCTTTCTTCATGTCCCAAAGTTAAAAACCCTCCCCGATGTTCCACTCGATCAGAGGGAGGCCGCTTCAGCAGAAATTGGCCATCTGCTGAGAAAAAGAGCCATCCAGCCCGTCCCCCCAGACCAGATCGGATCTGCGTTCTACTCCAGGTTCTTTTTAGTGCCAAAAAAGACGGGGGACCTAAGACCCATACTGGACCTGTCCCTGTTGAACCTGGCAGTTCCCAAAGAGAAGTTCCGGATGGTCACTTTGCAATCCATCCTCCCCCTTCTAGGGGAGAATCACTGGATGTGCTCTATAGACCTCAAGGATGCGTACTACCACATTCTGATGGACAGACGATCCAGAAGGTTTCTTCGCTTCCGGCTGGGAGCCAGTCACTACCAGTTCAGGGTCCTTCCCTTTGGTCTCACCACAGCCCCCAGGGTGTTCACCAAAGTATTAGCAGTGGTTGCGGCCCACCTGAGGCTTCAGGGGGTGCAGGCCTTTCCGTACCTAGACGACTGGCTTCTCACCGCCCCAACAAGGCATCTACTCTCTTTAGCAAGAGACTCCTTTCTTCGTCTAGCTCCCTGGCTAGGCATCACGGTAAACATAGAAAAGTCCAACCTGGTCCCTACTCAGATAATAGATTTTATAGGAGCCAGGTTAGACACGAGAAATTTAACAGCCTTTCTCACAACCGACAGAGTTCGGAATCTACGACTCCAGGTGCGGGCCATCCTTCACTCCAGCTCAACACCTGCGGAATTGATCCTGAGGGCGCTAGGGTCTATGGCGGCAGCGATTACTCTTCTCCCGCTCGCCCGCTTGAACATGTAGGTACTTCAATGGACACTTCAGGTGCAATGGTCATTTCTCTCTCTCCCCCTGTATCATCCCATTGCAATCAGCAAGGCTTGCAAGCGGTCTCTCTTGTGGTGGCTCCATTCCCCGGAACTCCACAGGGGCTGCCCCTTTTGTGCATCTTCTCCTCTCGCCACAGTGACCATGGACGCTTCCCGCCTCGGGTGGGGGGGCATTTTGTGGGCCAGACGGTCCAAGGCACGTGGAGCGATTCAGAGACCTCCCTGCATATCAATGATGTGAGAGTGTTCAATCTCGCCGTTTGTTCTTACACCTGGGTTCGGAGCCGATCCTCGGCTCCGTGTCGGCCGCTTGCAAGCTCTGCATCGAGAAGAAGCTCGAGACAACCTAATTCCCACAATCCCCCTCTGCCTTTACCTCAGATCTAGTTTGCCGCTGCAGCGTTCGCATCACTGGATCGAGCTCGAGCACCTAAGCTAAGATTTAAAGATTTTTTCTTGTATATTTTAGAATAATTTTATTCTAAGAAGTTGTAGTAGTGACAGTGTGTGTGTGTGATACGGTTTTTGAGGATTCTCGGTTCCGTTTAACGTTAGTTTAAACTTATTAGAGTTTCCCTCGGGGCCTACCACCCCTTACTGGAGTGACTACCGGATAGACATTTTTCTTTTTACTGGATTTGACAAAATTACCGGATTGGACTTTTCTACTGGACTTGACTTTTCACTTACTATCCATATTAGCTTAAGATGTCTGAGAAAGCTAAGTCTGGGTTTAAGCGTTGCCAATGTGGGCAAAAAGATGTCAGTTACTGACAATCATAGTTCCTGTGTCTACTGTCTTGGCCTCTCCATCTGCAAGAAGACTGCTCAATTTGTCATTCTTTCAGTGGGAGGGTCATGACAGATAGGCGCAGGAAACTCATGGATAGGGGTTTGTTAAAACCAAAGTATTAGGCTGGCGTCGGTCATGCCAGATCTGACATCAGGCGTCAGGGTATAAGCGCATGACCGGCGTCATATCCTCAGTCTTTTGCCGCATGGTCCGATGCAGAAGCAGCGTTGCAAGTGCCGTTCGTTCTGAAATTTTCGTATTCTGAGTTTCAGACTGAAACCAAGTTGGCTAAGTACCCGTTTGGGGAATATTTTGTTTTTCTTGCCTCAGTTAATTCCGGATGTCAGAAAAAGTGAATAATTGTATTTCTTGTGGGAAACAGATACCGCATAGGGATTATCATCTTC
The DNA here is from genome assembly GCF_019279795.1 of Protopterus annectens. Taxonomy (NCBI): domain Eukaryota; kingdom Metazoa; phylum Chordata; order Ceratodontiformes; family Protopteridae; genus Protopterus; species Protopterus annectens. The sequence goes on from NC_056729.1 coordinate 881,230,138, forward strand.
TTTGTATTCCTTGTTTGGCAGGACCACGGCGTGGTCGGGTGTCTTTTGTGCTAGGTTTAATAAGCACTATAAGAAGGTTAGATTGTGCTAGGTTAGTCTTTGGAAGCGGTGCAATTATAATATGCCGTCGGATCCTCCGGCCGCTTCCGCGAAGAAGCGCAAAGACAAATCCTTGAAACCTAGACAGGTTGATTCGTCCGTTTCGGACGCCGGTCTTTAGAAACTACAGTGGAGCAGGTGGATCCGGCTGAAGTTTCTGGAGTCTCAGGGGAAACTTTGATTTTGCAGGATGTGGCCTCACAGGAGTCAGGTCAGGCTGAAGGGGCCTCTCAGGTTACTGTTCTCCCTCTATGCCTAAGGTGGTTAGGCCTTCTGCTTACTATTTGAAGGCTTCTTCTAAGGGCAGGTCTGTTTTGCCTTCCTCTGGTGTCCCTCCAGGTACTTCAGGGTCTGTGCCTAAAAGCACATGCTTAAAATGGCAGAAGATTTGATTACTTTAATTAGAGGTTCTATGCCCTCCTCCTGATAAGAGGCCAGGTGGAGCCAGAGTTGGAAAGTTTGGATCAGGCCTCAGATGACTCAGACTCTTCTGCTGAAGATATTCAAGATTTTCCTTATTCTGATTCTGATGCAGAGGATTCCACTCCTTCTGCTTCTCCTCCAGAGGATTTTTATTTTCAGAAACTCTGCATTCCATGAGGAGCATTTTAAGTGGGAAGGACAGGATTTCTCTGATTCAGGAAGAGGCTTAGGGAATTCTTGTTTTACCACAGCATAGGCCCTTGGCTATACCTCCTGTTTTGGATGTTGTTCAAGATGTTTCTCGAGGCTTCCCTTAATCCAGATTCTTTGCCTCCTGCTCCAGTTAAACCGGACAGGTATTACAGGGTGCCTGAGGCTCATAAATATCTGTATAAGAGTCCTAGGGGACCCAGAAACTATTAGTCAGGGGGCCTAAGGGTGTTAGGCTCTGTTGTAAAGAATCCGGTTCCTCTAGATAAAGAAGCTAGAGCTTTGGATAGATGGGGTAAGAAGGTGTATACCTCTTCTACTTTTAGCAAGAGGGCTTTAAATTGCCAGTTTCATATGTTGAAATATCAGAATTTCCTCCTTTCTCAGCTAAAATCTAAAGTGGATGCTTTGGCAGAGGGCATAGAGTGTAAGAATTGCAAGATTTAGTACATGTCTCTGAACAGGTGGGTAAGCATTCTTTGCAGTGTGGTTTTGATGCTGTACAGGCCTCTTCTAGGGTGGCTGCCACTGGTTCAGTTCTTCGAGACGCCTGGCTTAAGGATCAGAATTTGTCTGAGCATGTTAAAACTAGAATTCTGGATGCTCCTTTACAGTCTGAAGTTTTGTTTGGTCCCCTGTGGAGTCAGTTTTGAAGAAAATGGAAGACAAGGCTAAGTCTATGCAGACTGTTAAAGATTTTTGCAGGTGCAATCTCCAAAGTTTAGTAGAAATTGGCCTACTAAGGGGGTGGACCTACCCTTCTTCTGATTCTCAGTCTAGGGGTAGATCTAGACGTGGCAGGGGCAGAGCTCACAGTACATTCAGGCCTAGAACTTGGAGTTCGCCTGCACAATCTGCAGGTGAGGGCAGGGGCCAGTCCTTTTCGTAAACAGGCCCAATGACCTGCATTTTCAGCTGCCAGATTCTTCTTGCCTGGCAGCTCCTTTGGGAGGAAAGTTAGCACTTTTCAAGCAAAATTGGCTTTTAGTCACCCAGGACAAATGGGTATTGGACATTATAAACCGAGGCTACAAGTTCTATTTCCATACATTGCCTCCTTTCAAAGGCATGCCAGACGTTCCTCCTCGGCAAAGGATAGAGGCTCACAAGCAGATTTCTTTACTTCTTCAAATAGGAGCTATACAGCCAGTTCCTCTGTCAGAAGTGGGCCTAGGATTTTATTCTCGCCTGTTTCTAGTACCAAAGAAAGGGAACACGTGGAGACCAATTTTGGATTTATCTATCCTCAACACTTATCTGGACATTCCAAAGTTCAAAATGCGTTACAACAGCTTTTACCTCTGTTGGGCAAAGATCACTGGATGGTAACTCTGGATCTCAAGAGGCTTATCTTCATGTTCCTATCAGGCCCAGTTGCAGGAGGTACCTGCGTTTTGGGCTGGAAATTTACATTATCAGTTCTCTGCATTGCCCTTTGGCTTATCTACTGCCCAGAGTGTTCACAAAGGTTCTGGCTCCAGTGATAGCCTTTTTCAGGTTAAGAGGAATACAGATTTATCCTTATTTGGACGATTGCCTGATTATTGCACAACACAAAGGCGAACTTCTTGCATCATCTGCAGTATGTGATGGCAGTGTTAAGATGCCTAGGGTATTCTGTGAGCGAAACAAAGTCCAGTCTAGTACCCTCTCAGGACATGTGCTTGCTGGGTGTGAGACTGAATACAGCTTCCCAGATGGCCTTTTGACCCCGGACAAACAAAGAAGCTTTCTCTTTATTTCCATCAAATGTCTCTACAGTCCAGGCTGACTGCAAGGACAGTCCTTCAAGCCTTGGGGTTCATGGCATCTTGTATTCTGGTGCTTCCCAATGCCAAACTGCATATGAGGAAGCTTCAATGGTATCTCAAAATGTATGGACACAACACTGCCAAGATCTAGACACTGTCATTCAGATAATACCTTGCATTCAAAAGGAATTTTTGTGGTGGGCTCAGGAATGTCACCTAAACAAGGGACTCTCTGTGACCCGACCAGAGGCGAGTCAGATTCTAACGACAGATGCCTCAGACAAGGCTTGGGGGGCACATCTCAATGGAAAATGGGGTGCAAGACACCGTGGCCTGCCAGACTTCAACATTTGCATATGAACTTGAAGGAGATGTTAGCAGTCCAATTTGCATTGATGGCTTTCAAGGATTTACTTCACCCAGGGCAGGTGTTGATTCAAACAGACAACACTACTGTCATGTGGTACATCAACAAGCAAGGGGAACCCATTCTATCCTCTCTTTGCAGGCAAGCAATGATTTTGTGGGAGACTGCTCTCAGTTTACACCTCAATCTTCAGGCAAAGTTTCTACCAGGAGCACAGAACTCCTTAGCAGATGTGTTGAGCAGACAAATTGTGGATCCTCACACAGTGGAAACTGGATCCTCATGTATTTCAAAAGTTGACAGTGTTATGGGGAACTCCAGACATAGATCTGTTAAGCTTCTCCACTAAATTACCAGTTGCCAAAGTTTTGCACAAAATGTTTCATCCCACAGCTTGGAAAGGTGGATGCTCTATCATTCAGTTGGAGCAATCTTCATGTCTATGCCTTTCCACCTCTGCCTCTCATTCCCAAAGGTACTCCTGAAGGCCAGACAGGACAAGCCATCCATGATTCTGATAGCTCCAGATTGGCCTCGACAGCACTGGTACCCACTACTGAGGAGTTTTGGTGCAGGAGCCTCCATGGCCTCTGCCTTTGATTCCGCATCTGTCTCAGGAGGGCAATCACTTCCTCAATGTCAATATTCAGTCTCTGCATCTAACAGCCTGGCATATTCTGTTTTAGACCCTGGAGGGTCTCAGCTTCCACAACAAGTTTTGAATGTTATTTTGGAGGCCAGAAGGCCTAGTACAAGGAAAGTTTACGCTGATAAATGGAGGAGATTTTTTCTTTGGAGCAAAGCGAAGGACTTTGATGTTTCCAAGCCTGATTTAAGTGTTTCTCTTCAATATCTTACTGAGTTATTGGACAAGGGTTTGTCTTTCTCCTCGATAAAGGTTCATGCTGCAGCCATTTCTGCTCACTATGACTGTGACCCTCCTTTATTTTCCCATCCTTTGTTTAAGCAATTTCTTAGAGGGGCAAAGAATATAAGACCCCCACGTAGAGCTCCTACTCCTGCTTGGGATCTCAATTTTGTGTTGGAAAAACTTACTCTACAACCTTTTGAGCCTGCAGCTACTGCCGAGTTAAAGTATTTATCATGGAAGACTGCTTTTTTGTTGGCCATTACCTCTGCAAGAAGGGTTTCTGAATTACAGGCCCTTATGGCAGTGGAACCTTTCCTGATTTTTCATAAGGATAGGGTATCTTTATACTAATCCTTCCTTTATGCCTAAAGTGGTTTCTAGTGTGGCCTTTAAACCAAACTATTCATTTGCCTACTTTTATGCAAACCCCCAAAATAAAGGGGAGAAGATTTTGCATACTTTGGATATTCACAGGCAGTTACGTTATTATTTGAGCAGAACCAAGGGGTTCAGGCAGTCTCAGCAGTTGTTTGTTTCTTTTGCTTTGGGTTCTCGGGGAAAACCTGTTTCAAAACAAACTATTTCTAAATGGATTGGGTTTTGTATTTCTTTCTGTTATTCCCATCATGGTAAGGAGATTCCGCTGGGAATCAGACCTCATTCCACTAGAGGCTACTGCCACTTCTACTGCCTTTCTAAGGGGTAGCTACTAAAAGATATTTTAAGCAGGAAGCAGCTACTTGGAGTTCAGTGCATACTTTCTTTTATCAAGCATTACCACCTTCCTCTTTATTCTAAGTCTAGGGCTGGATTTGCCACTGCAATATTACAGGGCATTTTAGCAGCCCCTAATGCTTTATGATTTTGCCATCCTCCCTTTACCTCTGCTTTGGGATTCTACCCATGTAAGGACTGCTATGCATGAATTTTGACCTACCATAAGGAGATCAATCAAAGAAGTTGGGAAGATACTCCAGGGTACTACAGATGCGCTGTTTCAGAGAAAGTTACAGCACAACTCAAAACCCTTTCATCCATTGTAAACTCCATGAGGCTGATCTCAGCGAAGGATCGAGTAGGGCAGACTTCAGCGATTGCTCTTCAGACAATCCTGGATGCGCTTATGTTTCAAGCCTTCAAGTCTTCCTTTACTAACGCCCCCTTTGAAACCTTTCCAGCAAAACCAAGGGGGGGAAGGGAATTTCGAATTTAAAATTTTCAAGGTCCCCCTTTAGTTCCAAAGAAGACAGGGGACTGGAGGCCAATTCTGGACCTAAGCAACCTCAATACCTTCATCAAGAAAGAAAAGTTCCGAATGGTCACGCTTCAATCGATCCTTCCATTCTTACAGAAGGACGACTGGATGTGCTCAATAGATCTGAAGGGCGCATACTACCACATCAAAATGGCCAGGCGTCCAGGGATCACTTGCGCTTCCGGCTGGGAGCCAGCCACTTTCAGTTTCGAGCCCTGCCCTTTGGTCTGACCTCAGCCCCCAGGGTTTTCACCAAATGCATGGCAGTGGTAGCGTCTCACTTGAGACGCCTGGGATTCCAGGTGTTTCCGTATCTGGACGACTGGCTCCTTTCTGCCACCACCCAGCGTCAACTGATACAGGCAAGGGATTACACTCTACAGCTCTGTGTTCACCTCGGAATTTCCGTAAATTTCGAAAAATCTTTACTACAGCCATCACAGCATATCTCATTCATAGGAGCAGAATTGGATACGCATCATTTAATTCTAAGGCTTCCTCCAGAAAGGATAGCCTCACTACAAAGCCACATATCTCTTCTTCTATCATCCAGAAAATCCCCAGCGAGACTGGTTCTAAAGGCTTTGGGTCTCATGGCAACTTCTCTCATTGTGATACCATTGGGAAGACTGCACATGAGAGTTCTACAATGGCTACTGTTTGCACAATGGTCGTTCCAACAGCTACCCCTGACACACGAAATTTTGATCACGAACACATGCAAATCACACCTGGTCTGGTGGCTTCAGACTTGCAACCTTTCCAGCGGAAGACCATTTGTGCTACCCACGCCGACAGCTACGGTGACCACGGATGCTTCCCTGATAGGGTGGGGGGGCATCTTTCAGGGACAGACAGTCCAAGGCGAATGGACCAATCCACGCCGACAGCTACGGTGACCACGGACGCTTCCCTGATAGGGTGGGGGGGCATCTTTCAGGGACAGACAGTCCAAGGCGAATGGACCAATTTAGAGTACAATCTGCACATCAATGTTCTAGAGTTGAGGGCAGTGTTTCTAGTGTTGCAACACTTTGCTCCCCTTCTTCCTCTAGGGACTATTGCAGTTCAGACGGACAAACATGTCCGTAGTCTGGTACATAAACAAACATGGGGGAACCAAGTCTTATCAGCTATGCAGAGAGGCCATGAGAATTTGGCAATGAGCGGAGTCCACGGGTTGCTTTCTGATCGCAACGCATATCCCGGGGTCATCCAACGTCATAGCCGACAGGCTCAGCAGAGCGATTCTACTGCCTCACGAGTGGTCCCTCAAACAGTCTGTTGCGAAGAAGATTTTTCGCAAGTGGGGCCAGCCTTCCTGCGACCTCTTTGCGTCTCCAATGAACGCCAAATGCAGGAGCTACTTTGCCCTATTACCCCTCAGGGGAAGTCCCCAGGGACGCTGGTTCACGATTGGCCCCCGGGTCTCCTGTATGCTTTTCCTCCTTTCCCCCTGATTGCAAAGTTTCTGCAGAAAGCCAACAACCTGCAAAGGACGATAATCCTCATTGCCCCATTCTGGCCTCGTCAAATTTGGTTCCCCTTTCTTCTGGCACACCGCATTCGGGGACCTTGGATCCTAGACCCAGAACCAGATCTACTGACTCACTCGTCAGCAGTTCCTCACCCCTCGCTCTGGTCTCTCCATCTAGCAGCTTGGCTGCTCCGCTTCCCTTCTTAGCCAGGTCTAATTTCCTTTCACCTGCAGTCCAGAATATAATAGTGGCTTCTCATAAAGCTTCCACTACAAAGACCTACACTAGTAAATGGAAGCGTTTTGTATTCTGGGCAAATTCACAACTTTTGGACCCTGTCATAGCTCCGTTAAACAAGATCTTGGAGTTTTTAACAGAATTGTTCCACCATGGAGCTTCTCCTGCCACTTTGAGTGCAATTGGCTGCCATTTCCAACTTTCATGTGGAAGAAGGTGGGGCACCTATTATGGCTCACAGACTTTGTAAGGCCTTTTTAAAAGGGTCTTTCCATATTAGACCACCAGTTAGAACTCCTATATCGCCTTGGAATCTAAACCTTTTATTATCAAAATTGATGTTACCCCCATTTGAGCCAGCCTCCTCTTGTCCATTGAAGTATTTGTCGTGGAAGACCATCTTCTTGGTAGCCATTACATCCGCTAGGCGAGTATCTGAGCTTCAGGCTCTTTCCATTAAACACCCTTATTTGATTTTTCACTCTGACAGAGTATCTCTTCGCACTAATCCATCCTTTCTCCCCAAAGTTTGCTCTATGAATAACATTAATCAATCCATTGAACTGCCTACCTTTTTCAAAAATCACTCCAATAAATTGGAGTATATGTTACACAAGTTGGATGTCCATAGACAACTTAGATTTTACTTGGATAGAACAAAGGATCACAGGAAATCTGATCAACTTTTTGTAGCTTTTGCTGACAGCAGGAAAGGTGTAGCGGTTACTAAACGAACTCTTTCCAAATGGCTAACTGATTGTATTATTTTCGTTTATGATTCTTCAAATCAAACTTTATCTGTCAAACCCAAGGGACACTCTACAAGATCAGTGTCTACATCCCTGGCTTATGCAGCTCACCTACCATTAGACACTATTTGTGCAGCTGCTACTTGGTCTAAACCACATACATTCATCTCTCATTACAAAGTGGACAGGGTTTCTAGGGACAGGGCAACCTTTGGTTCCACTGTGCTCAAGAACGTTCTCCCGTGAGTTCCTCAGGAACATGGAGCTAGGGACGCTACCCAGGTGTAAGAACAAACGGCGAGATTGAACACTCTCACATATAGAAGTTATGTCCTTACCATAACGTTCTATGTGGAGTGTTCATCTCGCCTTTGTTCTTACATTCCCATCCTCCCACCCTCAGGAAGAACGTATAGTTTGGTGCCTGGTCTGGGTTATTCTGCTTCTGCATTTGCAGTTGTTGTATATATATGTGTATATATGTATAGATAAGTGTTCTTACATTTATATAATTTCTTTTTTGCATGAGTGTGTCTCTCTCTGACTGCTGGTTTGCTTGCAAACTAGATCTGAGGTAAAGGCAGAGGGGGATTGTGGGAATTAGGTTGTCTCGAGCTTCTTCTCGATGCAGAGCTTGCAAGCGGCCGACACGGAGCCGAGGATCGGCTCCGAACCCAGGTGTAAGAACAAAGGCGAGATGAACACTCCACATGGAACGTTATGGTAAGGACATAACTTCTATTTCTGGAAATGAGGGCGGTGCTCTTGGCGTTGCAAGCACTTCAAGCCCTCCTTCCCCTGGGAACAATTGCGATTCAATCAGACAACATGTCGGTGGTCTGGTACATCAACAAACAGGGGGGAACCAGGTCTTACCCTTTATGTCGAGAAGCCATGAGAGTGTGGGAATGGGTGATCTCCACCAACCGCTTTCTCATCGCAACGCATATTCCGGGTCGACCTACATCCTAGTGGACAAGCTCAGTCGCACCATTCTCTCCCCGTACGAGTGGTCTCTCAATTCTCAAGTAGCGAAACGTATCTTCACACAGTGGGGGACTCCCTGTTGTGATCTCTTTGCTTCTCCCTTAAACGCCAAGTGCAACAGTTTTTTCGCTCTAATCCCCCCTCCAGGGGATTCTCCGAGAGACGCTCTGGTGCATGCTTGGCCTCCCGGTCTTCTTTACGCATACCCCCCTCTACCTCTGATGCTTCAAGTAACTCAGAAAGCCTCTCGGTTGGGGTGCAGAATGATCCTCATTGCCCCGTTCTGGCCTCGACAGATCTGGTTCCCTTACCTAAGGTCTCATTCAGTGAATCCACCTTGGATTCTAGATCCCATTCCGGATCTGATATCACACCCATCGAACCTACCAACTCCGAACCTGGATAACCTGAAGTTGACTGCTTGGCTGCTCCAGTTCCACTCCTAATCAGGACTCCCGGTATCTCATCCCCAGTTAAGGCCATTCTGGTGGCGGCCCACAAGCCCTCTACCAGAAAAATTTACCGCAGCTTTTCTCCATTTGGGCAGAGCGGCAAGGCCTAGATCATTTCACGGTTCCCCTTCCTTTGGTTATAGACTTCCTTACTACTCTCTTTAATGATGGCGCCAGTAGTTCCACGGTCAAAGTTCAGCTGGTGGCCATATCTCATTACCATGTTGGTCATGACTCAGGGTCCCTTATGTCAGCTAAGTTATGCAAAACCTTCCTAAAAGGCACCTTTTTGCTCAGACCCCCTGTCAAAGAAACGGTTCTCCTGTGGGATCTTTCCTTGGTACTTCAGGCCTTGACCGCTCCTCCCTTCGAACCTGCGGCCACAGTCTATCTTAAATTATTGTCCTTTAAGACTGCCTTTTTGGTAGCCGTTACTTCGGCTAAGAGAGTTTCTGAGCTTCAGGCCCTGTCCATGAAACCGCCTTATTTGATCTTTCATCCGGACCGGGTGTGCCTCAGGATCAATCCCTCCTTTCTTCCTAAAGTAGCTTCAGAAGCTAACATTAATCAGTCCATCAACCTCCCTGTTTTCTTCCCTAAGTATCAAAACAAAGGCTAATGAAAATGATCCTTGCACCTTGTATTTGCGTAGAACGCTCAGATACTGTTTGGATAAGCTAAGGCTATTCGCATATCTGAGCAACTTTTTCTTTCCTTTCATCCTAGATCTTTAGGATTGGCAGTTTCTAAACAAATCATCTCTTCCTGGATTTCTAAGGCCATTTCTTTTTGTTGTTCCTTTCATCGTAAATTTCTTTCTACTTCTGTAAAGGCTTATTCTAACAGAGCTGTTCCTTCCTCTGGTGCGTTTTTCAAAGGACTGGATACCAATTCCATCCTTGCGGCTGCTACTTGGACTTCTGTCCATACCTTCACTAAACATTACACGTTAGATGTTGTTTCCAGAGGAAGAGCTGGCTTTGCCAGAGCTATCCTGCATGGTTTTTTAGAGGGCTATTCTATGCCTTCTTCCTTCCAGGTTAACTCGTGAGCTTTTTTTCTCTCCCCATATGTCAGGAATACAATGACAGTGACATGAAAGGACATAGTACAGTTGTGTAAAATCTTAGCATAACAGTAGATTTCATTCTCTTCACTGTTGCAGTATCTGCTCTCTCCCTCCTCTCCATGTTTGCTTTGCTCTATTTCTTTTGCTTTCCTTGCCAGGGATCCTTTTTTTTTTTCCTCTTCCTGGATGCACATCTTCCTTCTGGTCCCTAATGATATTCTGTTCCTCCTGGGCCTATTGATTCCTGAGGTGTGTACTTCTCCTTTCTGCCCTACACCTTGTGTGGGCAACATATGTGTGACGTACAACATCTAAAAATTCTAAAGGCTTTGCTATATTGGCCAGACATTGGGCTATCCTTGGCAGGAGATCCCTTGTGTCAGAAATACTGCAACAGTGAAGAAAAGGGCATCTACTGTTATGGTAACACTTTACACAACAGTACTTTCTACAAGCAAGGTACTACATGAGAATCCTGCAGTGAACTCTTTCTTTTCTCTTCAATGGTCTTTGGTGTCTCATCCCGTCATACACCAGTCTGTCTCACACCGGTATGCAGGAAGCACAGCAGGAAGCACATCAGTTGATGGCTGACCTCTCCCATAGTGTCATGGGAGAGAAGTCATGGGGGAAAATGTTCTCACCCCCCCCCCAAGAGTTATGGTAAACACAAATGCTTCCTCTTCTGAGATTGGGGAGCATTTCGAAGGGAGGACTGTTCAAGGTTGTTGGCTGACAACTGAGGCCAGTCTTCAAGTCATTGTCTTGGAGATGAGGGCAGGCTTTTCTGGACTTCCTCCCCAAGGGTGTGCTCTGCATTCAGACGGACAACATGGATGTAGTACATCACAAGTATGGAGGTACCCGATCCTACCCACTGTAGCAGTAAGGGATATCTTCCCATTGCTTTCTAGTTCAAACGCACACCTTGGGGACTTCAGTATTTTAACAGGTAAGCAGAGCAGCTCTGTTCTTTTGCCCAACAAGTAGCCTCTCAATCAGACAGTGGCGACGCAGACATTTCAGACACTGGGCCGATCTTGCTGTGATATATTTGCTTTGTACCTGAACAACAAGTGCAACAGTTACTTTGCCCTGATCCATCCACAGGGTCAAACACTGAGGGACACTAGTCCACAGTTGTCTTTGGACCTCCTTTATGCATTCCCTCCCCTTACTCTAATTACACAGATTTGTCAGAAAGCTAGAAGGTGCAAGGCCAAATTAATCCTCATTGACCCCTTTTGACCATGGCAAGTTTAGGTGTTTTCCTGTTGCAGTATTCTTAACCTTTGGGGATTTCCCACCTAGGCGACCCAAATGTTCGGCCAGTATGCAAAAGACTTTTGCTATGGTATGGTACGTACAGTGTTGCACATAGCAAGGCAGGCGACGTAGGCATGTACCATTCATCAGAACTGAATGTCCCTGTCAGAACACCAGTCAAAGGATATGAGGTATATCGCATCCAGCAAACAGCAAGCACCAAGGGGGTGGGATAGAATACTGCAACATGAAGAGAAGGACATCTGTAGTTAGGGTAAGATTTTGCACAACTATTCGATATCCTTCTATTCCTATGTTGCAGTATTCTTAACCTTTGGGAGTGTACCAAAGCTCATGGAAAGGAAAGGTAGGATGGAGCAGAGGAGGTTTCTATGAAACCATGCAGGATTCCCCTAGCAAATCCGGCCCTCGACCTGGAGATAGTCTAGTTTGTAATGTTTGGTGAAAGTATGGACAGAAGACCATGTAGCTGCTTCCAAAATAGATGGTGTCCAGACCTTTGAAGAAAGCCCCTGAAGAGGCTACAGCTGTAGTGGAGTGAGCTTTCACAGAGGAAGGTCTTCCCATGAGAGACATAAATGAAAGAACTAGCCCTGTGATTTGTTGACATGCAAATTAGCCTATAATGAGGTTATTCCTCATTGCAGCTAATGTGTCTTTTGAATCTCAAAATACTGCATTGTTTAAGGAGGGCCTCTGGGTCTGTTAATGAGTCTCTGGGAAGGTGTACTTTACTAGTCAGACACTTTTTAATGTATTTTTTTCTGTTGTATTAAAGTACTGCTTTCCTATATTTGTGTAATGTTGGTTTAAGTAGTTTGTATTTTTGTCTTCATCACACTGTTCCTCACTGTTGTCAATGTGCTTAGTTTATAAATTTTCTTTGTATGTATGTACTGCTGAACACTCTGGGGAAAGATGGCTTGTACTGTGGCCATGTGCGCTACCCCTCTAAGTACAGCAACTGCGAAATCTACAAGTATTTCATTTTTTTGTTTGTTTCTTATTTTTTTTTCTTTTTTTCTGTAAACAGTCCCTTGAACTCTGCCATGTTACTGCTGTTCCATATATTGAAGATTATCAAGCTGTTACTTTACAGGATACCAGTAATAGCTGGGATCTATTTTCTGAAAACCCTTTCTCACCAGAGTTCGGGCACTCTAGGATCCATTTTCAGGGAATGTGCATCTCAGGCTAGCATATGCTATTTAGCTTCACTATATTAGGTTAGAAAAGCAGATATGGTCCTTCACTACCTCATTTTTTTCTTATCACTGGATTTCAGTTTACAGCTCTGGCAGGTTTTATAGGAAATTTCCTTTACTTAATGCAAAAAAAATAACTCTTGACCAAGACCCTCATTTGTTTTCTGTTTTGCCTAAGGAAGAAGCCCAAAATTCAGCATTGCCCAGAATGTTATGAACTTCTAGGTGACTTCTTGTTGCAGGTGAGAGAGAGAGAAGTTAACAGTTTCAAACATAAACAGTTTGTTATTAAACAGAGCCAGCATGAGGGTCAGCAAGAGTGTCCCACTTCTGACCAAAGGTATCTGTCACTAAACCCCAACTCTCCAGCTCTCCTATCTTATCCTGTAAATATTGTAAATATGTTGTATCTACATTTATAGTTCTATATACTACATCCATTAACCATCACTCTGTAACTCCAACCATACACATAGCTCCATGGCTTCCACTCCGTCACACACCATTACCACCGAAACATGCAAACAATCAAATGTACAACCAACAACTCACTAAAGCACATAGTCATCAACAAGTTTACCGAACTCTACTTACGTTTAATGACTAAACTGCCATGCTGTGGGGATATGCATCCCAACCCTGGTCTGAACTTGCTAGCAAACACACACCCTGACCCTCCTACTGATATTACCCTTAGACATAAGAACTCACTCCTCTTCCTTAACATAAATGTAAGAAGTACCTTAAAACTCACAAAACTCCACGCACTATTTCAGCTATATAAACCTGATATTGTACTAATGACTGAAACCTGGCTAAAACCAGAAATCATTAGCAATTAAATAATACCACCAGGCTATAACACCTTACGCATGGACAGAAATGGTAAAAAGGGTGGAGGTGTAGCACTACTATTCCAAAACCAGCTCAAGTTAGAACAAATTGAGGCCAATATACCACACGTGGGTAATACAGAAACTGTCATAGCTCAGTAAATGCTGAACCCCAATAAACACATTAATATTATAGGCTATTACTGCCCACCTGGTAACAATGTTACCAGTATCAAAATCCTACTAGACTGGATCTCTACCTCCTTCCCTCATGAAAATATCTTACTAGGAGATTTTAATATAGACTGGAATAACTGCTCTTGCCACAATCCAACTACTCACATTAACCTCCATGAGTTTACCCAACTTATCACAGCCCCCACCAGAATAGACAAAACATCAAAATGACCGTCCATCCTGGACTGGATTCTTATATCCGACCCCTCACTTGTATCTCTAGCAGGCTGTTTGCCAAACAGCCTCGGTGACCATCAAGCTACCTTCCTCCTTAGAAAAAAAAACTCACCATATAAACCAGACAACCTTAAGTAAGAATAGTCAGGAACAAAACAAACTTCAAACCAGTGGAGTTTAGAAATTCATTAAACAGATGTAATTGAAAACCACTAACATCACTGTCACTAGATGAGGCAGTCAACTACTTCAGCTCAACCTTCCTACAAATATTAGACCATCATGCATCTGCTAGAACCATTAGAACAAAGACCAGCTATGCCCCCTGGCTAAACAAGGAAACTAAAACTATCCTCAAAGACCAGGACAAAGCATGGACAAACTACCACAGAAACAAATCTCAGTCAACAAAACCTACTCAGAGGTTCGTAATAAAGCCAAGAAATGCATTAAATCTGACAAAATCAACTACTACCAAAACTTCCAAGAAAAATATCTCTACAACCCACAAAAATGTTGGGCCACTATAAATTCTGAACTAAAACCAGGAAAGACTACAACCCCTACACCTAAAACAGCAATTAACTCTGAGAAGATCCCCACTCAATTCAATACATTTTTCACTGAATCAGTACAAGCCATTGGAAATACCCAAAGTATGAATAACAACCCCGACCTGCCACCCAAACAAAATAAAACTAACCCACATGATAATAGTACCAACTTTTACCCTACATCCAACCTCAACCAAATCCATTTTAAAACTCCTCCAAAAGCTTAACCACCCTGGCCACTGATAATGTACCAGCAGAATTCCTACAGGGAGCTGCAGATGCCATAGCTTATCCAGTAGCCATCCTAATTAACAGATGTATAACAGAGTGTAAAGTTCCTAACATATGGAAAATCTCACATTATACAATTACACAATCGAGGAAATTCCATAGAACTAAATAACTACCGACTTATAGCTATTCTGTCACCCTTATCAAAGATTCTGGAATGAGTTGTTCACACCCAACTCATAGACTTCCTCCTAACAAACAACCTGCTATCTAAAAAACAATATGGCTTTTAGGCCCTTCCACAGCACCACAATAGCACTAATGCCCTTCTCCAATACAGTTAACCACCACAGAAACAAAGGACAACTAGTTTCAGCCATTTTTCTAGACTTGTCTAAAGCCTTCGACATGGTCAACCATAACAGTCTCCTTAACACAGTAGCCACCCTAAATATCAGCACACACTCTATAACATGGTTTAAAAGCTACCTATCAGGTCGTCCTCAAGCAGTGAAGTGACACAACAACTATCCTCTCATTACCATATTTGTCCCTCAGGGCTCCATACTTGGCCCACTACTCTTCTCTCTATTTACCAACCAGCTGTCATCCTCCTCACCTAATGCCTCAGTACTACAATATGCTGATGATACCACCCTGATTTGTGCAGCACAAACATTAGATGACCTACACTCCCTAACTCAGCAGTCCTTCTTTCAAGCCGAGACTTGGTTCACTAACAGCTAATCCTGAATCCAAATAAAACAAAACTTCTCCTATTCAGGACAGGTAGATCCAGTCTCCCATACGACACCTTCACCATCATATCCAGTAACAAAATAACAGCCCTAGCTCCCACACTAAACTCTTAGGGGTAGAAATAGATTGCAGCCATAAATATGACATTCATATAGCCTAAACTATCAAAAAGGTTCATAAAAAGCTCTGTCTCCTTTATCACAATAAACATTTTTTTTACTAAACAAACTAAAGCCACCGTAGCCAGAAATCTGCTGTCTTACCCTCCTCTACACATCTCCAATACTTACTAACCTTCACAAAACCGACCTACACATGCTAGAAACCTGCTATAACAAGATTGCTAGATTTGCTACTGAAACCCCATGTAAGACCCATCACTGTGCAGCTCTCAAGCAACTGGGGTTGCTTGAGCTATCTCAGCTATTGAAACTCAACCAACTGTCATTTGCAAATAAAATTTACTACCAACCAACTAAAACTCCAGCTCTACAAAATTTAATTATACCTTATTCCACCACTAGAACTTTAAGATCCAGCACCCAAAACCGCCTAGAAGTCATCAAACAAAACGATGCAGGAAAATCTCTCTTTAGCTATTCCACAGCTAAAGCTTGGAACTCCTTGCCTTACTACCTAACCTCCATCTGCTCCACTACCCAATTCAAAAAGCTTCTTAAAGCATACTATATGGATTCCTGGTTATGCTCCTGTGACTCCCCAGGATAAACATTGTTCAGCTACTCATCCCCCATCTAAACCTAATCTCAGTCTAATTTCCGTAGAGCAAATAGTCCACCAAACATGTTTACTACAACTGCACCAGGTTGGGAGGGTGGCCTAATGGTTAAGGTGTTTGCCTTACAAACACAAGGTGCAGGGTTTGAGTCTCACAAGGGATAATTGGCTAGGCTTAAAAAAATGGCTCGCAAGGGCAGTTAACCTAGTACTAACCTATGAACCACCTACCGGGATGTATAATAAAAACACTATACATGTCAAATAACATTCAAAGCTTCTATGTGAAGTATCATACTGGCATTACGTACATATGTAACTATCTACTATAGTTCCTCATTGTGGTCTGATATGTGAAAATATCTGTAAATGTTTTTCGCTGTATTTTTGCTGTATGTCATTTTTGCCAACTATTATTAATAGATATCTATGCTATATAACCTGATGATTCGTACTTTTTGACCTGTGAAACTCTGAACTGTGTAATGTGTGATTTGTAATTGCTTGTCCTGTGTAGAACAGTCTAAAATGTATTTGGAGCTTTTCTCCCCGGGCCTCCGCTGAAAAAGGACCTGTGTCCAGTCGGACTTTCCCGGTAGCTTCTCACCATTCCTGGGTAAATGAAATTTTAATTTTGCTGTATATGTAAAGGCAACCTGTTTATTATCGTATAACACTCCTACAGACATCAAATAGTATTAATCTCTGTCTTGATTACCTATTGCATGATTCTAAAACCCCATTTCTACTGTTAAGAAACTGAAATTCTTTTTTCTCTGTAATTTTTATAACTTTAATGGAGCTTTTCGCCCTGGGCCTCAACTGAAAATGGGCCTGAGTGCCCAGTTGGACCATCCCAGTAATCAAACAGCAATAAATAAACAGCAGCCAGAGAGGGATGGTGTTTGAAAAGGCTTTCCCAGCAACTGCTTATGAGAGTGTGCTGTATGGGGCCTATCACTGTACACACTGCACATGAGAAGATGGTCTTCTTGCGCAGACTGGGTCCTTAGCATATGATGTTCTTCGTCTTCCCTTGCTGCAGTCCTGACTATTGGGTATAGTCCGCGTCCCAGTCGGCCCGAATACCCAGAGTAGCAGACGCGTCGGTCATGGCTGACTGGCGGCGATCAGAGCAAGGGTACTCTAATCGCATGACGACGTCATTTCCTCAGTCTTTTGGTCTCAGGCAGATACTTTACCTGTTAGGATGTGCCCCCTCTCTCAGGGCCAGGGCCAGGGGCTGAGAGCTTCTCAGTTCTTCCCCTCTCTTCCAGGTAGTTAAGGGTCTCCTGGCCTCTTCTGAGCTTTTTTTTTAGGGGAAGGCCAGAGTTCAGCTTCTGTGGCTTCTCTCCCTGGCTGGGGGGGCTCGCCTGTGTGCTATGCTTAAAATGGCTGAAAATTTGATTGCTTTGATTAGGGTTCTATGCCCCACCTGATAAGAGGCCCCTGGATTGGAACAGGAGTTTGATAGTTTTTGAACGAGTTTCACTGGGCTTCCAGTCTTCTGAGTGGAAGACTTGCAGGATTTACTTTTTCCTGCTTCTGATTGGGATGTTGATTCCCTCCAGCTTCTCCTCCTGAGGATTTTTTTTCATTCATTTTCAGACTCATGAGATGAGGGAGCACTTTAAATGGGAAGGAAGGCAGATTACTCTGACTCCAAGAAAAGGCTTAGAGAAAGTTAGTGTTTTTGCCTTTAGGCCCTCCCTTAGCTATTCCTCCTGTGTTGAATGTGGTGGGCTTGGTTTTGCAGAGCTTCTCTCCTCCTGATTTCCTGCCTCCTGCTCTCTATTAAGCCTGATAGGTATTATAGGGTGCCGAAATAGTATTTGGCGGACTTAAGAGTCAAGCGGGCGGAGAAACTGTTTCTCAGGGCTAAGGTTGTTAAAATACTGTGCCCAAAAAATCATGCCTCTGGGCTTTGAAATAAAGGGGTGAGGATAGGTGGTTCTTCTAATTATATATATATTCCACTCTACAACCCATGGGCGTTGAATTGTCAATTTCATATGCTGAAGAATCAAGGTATCTTCCTTTCTGAGTGAATGAATAGAAGTAATATGCTGGCGGAAGGGGTTGAAGTGTAAGTGCTGGATTTAGTTCGTCATCAATCTGAACAAGTGGGGTGTTTTTTCTTTTACGTGGTGGCTTGCTGTTCGTTCAGTTTCCTCCTGTGGCTGCTACCTAGTTCTGTTTTTTCGCCAGACATGTGCATGGTTGAAGGCAGAGATTTTCTGAGCTCATGATGTTAAGGATGGTATGTCTCCTTTAGTTTCTGATGTGTTGTTTGGAAGCTGTGGAAAGCAGTTTTACAAGATGGAAGACAAAAAGCTAGCAAGTGCCAGACTGTTAGGTTAAAGAGATTTGCAACCTGCGAAGTTTAGTAGAAATTGGCCTGCTAAGGGGTGGACATATCCTGCTTATGGTTCCCCAAGGGGCAGGGATCTAGGCGTGGTAGGGGCAGAGCTCAAGGGATTCGTTTAGGCTAGATAGATCAGTTCACCTGCTCAGCTCCGTGGTGAGGCAGGGCAGAATCAGTCCCAATGCTTTCAGCTGCCAGTTGCCTTCAAAGATTCTCTTGTGTGGGGCTCAGAAATGTCACCTAAACAAGGGACTCTCCTGTGACCCGCCAGAGCCGATTTCGAGTTTTATTTTAGACAGATACCGGACTTGCTTGGGAGCTGACAGACAACACAACTGTCATGTGGTACATCAACAAGCAAGGGGAACACATTATATCCCTCTATGGCAGCAGCAAATTTTTTGGGAGAGACGACGCGTTTAAAGCCTGACTGACTCTTCAGGCAAGGTTTCTGCCGTAGAGCAGAACTCTCCTAGCAGATGTTAACAGACAAATAAGTGGATGCTCTGTCTTTCAGTTGGAAAACCTTCATGTCCTCTCTTCTCCTCTACCTCTTCTTCAAAGGTATTACTAAAGGTCAGACAGGACAGGCCCTCGGCAACACTGGTACCCACTTCTAAGGAGTCTTGTAAGGCCTAGTACTAGGAGAGTGTACTGAAAAATGGAAGAGATTTTATTTTTGGTGGCACAGCAAAATTTTTGGGGAGAGAGCCTAATTTGAATGTAGATGTTAGAGTTCCCTTGCTGCAGTCAATTTACCCCCTCCCTCCCTCTGTGTGTGTTCAGGGTGTTTGTGTAGTGCCTTAACATGCTTATGCAGGTTGTTTTTGGGACTTGTCTTTTTGTCTTCTGACATCTGGGGCAAGAAAAGACTGAAGGAAATGGCATCATGCGCGTTAGTTAGTACCCCCTGGCCTTGACGTCCTAGTCCCCCATGACCCCATATACTGATCTGGCTACTCTCTGGTATTGGACTGGTTGGACTATACCCAATAGTCAGGACTGCAGCAAGGGAATCCTCGAACATCTACATTTATGGTAGGTACAAAACTGTACTTTCTGAGGTTGAACATGAACCAAGGTGTCTTCTAGTCTTACTACCCCTGTGCTCTGACACTCACCTGTAAGAATTAAACTGGCTTCTACAGGCCCTCCCTTGCCTGGCAGATCTTAAGTATCTCCCACCTCACTTGACGTGCGTTATTCATTTGGTAGGATTTGACAAACAGGCTAAGGAAGTGCACAATCTGACATACTAGCCCCTCCATTGGCTGGCATCTCTTTTTGTAGCTAGTGCCCACTGACTGCAGAAGCTTGGAATTGCTTCCCAGCTGGCATTTGCATTATGAGAGGGGTGAGGGTGTTGGCTTAGCATCCAAGTGCTCCGGATTATGTGGAATGCTCCGCATTTAGCAATGAGCGAAGCCACTGTTCCGCATTGAACAACTGTGACTCCGCTATACGGATTCTGATCGGTTTGTGTACTGCAATTACTGCCAGTCGGCATTGCGGTATACAAACCAATGCATAGTTCTATGTAAACAAGCGTAGCACTGTAGTCAGAGATTTAAGGCACACCTTCACCGTAGTTTCAGTTTCTCAAAATATTGTTGCACACATACAAGGTCATCATACTGCAGTGTTGGAGCCCTTTTGATATGCTTCATGGTTTCCTTCTACCCCACTTGTGCAAAAATGCAAATATGTGAAACGTATGTACCAACTGTGAATATCTGCTCTGATACAATGCCTGCTGCAAGCCTCCTGGCTTCTGTTGACTGAAACCATTATAACTCCCTCCTCCCTCCCATAGAAGATGCATAATCCTTATACAAGCAGTATGTTATTACTGTAAACAGTTTCAGAAAGCCAAGATAGCTGACTGTTATATAGAACCTTATGATGACTTCTTGCTATGAGAATCTGTTTACCTGGATTTGTAGCTTATTTTGCCTGCAAATATTTTCTTAACTTTTTTTTTAATATTTAACTTGTTTGAATGTTGTGTATTAGTGTTTTTTGTTTCATGAGGTGTATTTTTCAGGTATCTGAATGTCCTGCTTTGTTTAGCTGTATTTTTATTTTCACACATCTGAATGTCTTATGTTCCCTAACTGTAATGTCTTTCAACTAACCTTTTTCACTCTTTTACACCCTTGTGTGGTGTGCAAGCTATATTTGAAGCTTGCTTTGTAGCAGAAATTATTCCAAGACAAAACAACTTGGAAGTGCCCTTGCTTCAGTCTGTTTTTTTGTTACAGCTAAGCTAAACTAAAGCAAGTGAAGGTTTAGAATACTTCTTCTGAATAACTTGATAAATGTGCAGTTCTGGTGCTGTCTAGACGGTCTTCCTGATTTGTCACCGTAGAGTATGTTAATGGTTGTTGTATCAAGTACCCTACCGGACAGGCTATATTGGTAGGGAGTGACTACAGCCTAGACTGGGGAGAGAAAAAAAAAAGAGCTACAATGAATTCCTACCCCAATGACTCATCACTGTCCAATCTACCGGCTAACCGCACAGCCTGTCAATGCTCCGGACATACTCTGTATTTCAAAACTGCAGAAAAAAACTAATCATCTTAGTTATTGTCTTAGTTTAATATTTTCATAAATGTAGCCTTCAGAAAATATTGTGACAAGGGAGGATTAATTTTTTTAAGTCTTTATTTCCATTTAGGTATGAATAAAGGACCCTCCCAACAATTTATATTCCAGTATACTACATGAATGACACTGCATTATTATTTTGGCTGGGTTCCCTTACAGATGGGATTGTAGTTTGGCGATACTGCTGCTGCACTGTTGGGGATACATACTGTATAGTTAAGTGTCTTTGAATTTTATTATGTTTGAATTTTATTAAGAATTTCTTCACCATAAAACTCCTGCTCCCCCCTTGACTGTAACTTACACTAACGTTAGTGCCTGCTAACTGTTCATAGATAGTAGCCTGCCATAGGCCTCGATTGTTACCAAGTAGTGATGGAGGATATTTCTTAGAAGTGGGCACCTTTATAGACTGGAGATGGGGTTATAAGTTGTCACTAGTTGTGAAAAGGTTAGGTAGTGGTGAAGTTCACTCCACTGGAGTTGCCTCCATTTTACAGATGTTCTACCATGCTCCATGGCAATGGCATGTTTTGTGTAGTGCAAAAATAGGTTGTTCCACATTTTGACCATTTGTCACACATTGTTTGGATCTGTGTTCCACATTGACCTGTTAAGAGGTTGAGACCTGTGGGTGTTGGTATACCTCTTTTGGGAATGCCTTGGGGTGGTATCTCCCTGTGAGTTCTCCTGGACGGGATTTGCAGAATTAAGACCCTTGTCTTTGTTGTGGACAATAATAATGGCTTGTCTGCTCAAGATATCTCACACACACACACACACACACACACACATACACACACAATTACTATTCTTTTGGGAAAACTGTCACTCTTTAAACTACCTTGGAAGGGTCTAGTGTTCCTCTGCCTTCTAATCCAGAGCAGAGATCATTGGTGTCTTGTAAAGGATGAAGATCTTTTGTCACCCTGCCTCTGAAGTCTACCCGTAAGAGAGATCTTTTTTGGTCTGAAATCGCTTAAACAGTGGTGCTGGTTTCTGTTTTGCTGAAAAAGGGCTTTTGTATCCTAAAACATTCCACAGCAATGATAACATTTTATCCAGTTTTCTGTATGCTCAATTTTGTTCCTGGATTTCAAGTTGACAGTCGCTGGTATCAGAGTTTTGGAGTAATCGAGCTTGTTTAGTGGATAACATTATTATAGCCTATAGTTCCACTTGCTTAAGGCAGATTAAGTGAAGTACAGTAAGGATCCATGACTGAATGGACTGTTTTTTTTTTGGGGGGGGGGGGGGCTCTCATAAGTTCTTGGGTTAATACAAGGCTGTTGATCTGGTGAATCATTTGCAGCTTAGCCACATAATCCCAGATTGAATTTACCAAGACACAAAATTAATACCAGACCCCAAACAGGATAAATTACACTGGACCTTTCACGCCCCCTTAACGTAAGTGTTTGAGGTGCCAAACTGGGAGTGCACTTAATATTGCCCATCCAGTTATCCTATTTATGCTTAAAAGGGGTCCGGGAAATACTATGCCTTACATTTAGGGAGAGCTTATTCCATTAATGTGGCATCCCCTGCAATAGATAACTATCACTCCTGCAGGTCCTACTTATATTGCGGTGGAAGCTCAGCTCTCCTGAGTGGGTGTTTTGGTTGCTGTTAGTTTTGTGGATGTGAACAAGGCTGCGTAAGACTGGATCCTTCAAGGATCTGTTGGCTAGGCAGAGGTTCTTTGTTAAAAGTTGATAAAACATGGATAAGAGGGAGAGCACTTTAATGTAGTTAGGCTTTAAGGTGGTCAAAGCAGTGCAAGACAGACTGGCTCTAGATTATCGCAGTAGTGCTGTGGCCTCTCAAACTGAATCACTTGCTTAGTACATACCAATGAGGCGTATTGCTGTATAATTGAGCTGATAAGGGAGGGTCCTGATTTCCTTGGATCTAGAAAATATAACCCTGGTGAGGTTTACCATGATAAGGTTGAATGCACTTGACATGAAATGTGCATTCGACCGAAAAATAACATCTAATCCTAACATATCTAAAGAGAGGAATGTCGAAAATAGTTTGCACGAAAAAGTGCATTCCATAATATCGGCATTCCCCTCTTTCAGATACAACAGTTAGCTCACCTCTACTATTTTGCAGGGTGGCTATGCCCCCCTGCACCCCCCCATGTGAGGGGCTCTGCCCCCCACCTACTTAAATATGCCAACTTAGATCGCACTACAGTGAGGAAATGGGCTACTTCCGTGTTCCTCATTGAAGTGCGACCTCCCTCCACAGTCTCATTATGCACTTTCTCGATTAACCTGGTTCAACCACTCATCATTCGATTTGCTACCCCATACAAACCGTGACTTCGCACATCAGTTATTCGATGTTCTACACTTCGGGTAAATGATATCAACCCACCTGGTGATCAATTTATCTGTGTAAAAAGATTTCCTAACTGTGGTAATGTTGTCAAAGGGATTGTTCATTGTCAAAGAAAGTCCCCATCTCTTTAATAACAGCATCAATTTTTTTTTTTTTGGGGGGGTTACCTGTGTAATAAGAATGTAGTTGCCTAGATTTGTTAAAGGGCAAAGTGCTACATTTCTTGGCATTTAGTTTGAGGCCGTGGTGTAAGTACCATTTGTTAGTATGTATTAGGCCTTTCTGGAGAATCTGGTGATTAGCTGGGGTGTTTATAACAACTCCCAGTTTGCAGTCATTGGCATACTTCATCAGTTACAGGGCTTTGGAATTGGCCTTGACATCCAAGAAGTAGATACCAAAGAACAGTTGTCATAGGTAAGTGCTAGGCTAGATGTCCTTCAAGAATGCAACTGCAGTCCTGACATATGGGTTGTCCTGCCTCAGGCAGCCCTTCGGTTGGCCAGATTCCAAAGCCTGGGTCCGGCGTCGGCTGACGTCGCTTCCTCCCCGACATCAGAGCGGCTGGGGTATAAAAGCATCAGCCGACGCCATCTTCTCCAGTCTTTCTTGCCACGCGGTGCCCGAAGCAGAAGCAGTTCGCAAGTGCCGGTCGGCCAGCTCCTGTGTTTTCAGATACGAACCGTCATCAAAGTTGGCGCTGGGGAACCTTTTCTTGCCTCAGCCGATGTCAGATAAAAGTGCAAAAGTTAATAATTGCTTGTCTTGTGGTAAACAAATACCTCATAAGTATTTCCATTCTTACTGCCTTACCTGCCTCGGCCCAGACCACTACGTCTCGGCCTGTGCTTGCTTCAATAAGCGCACACTTAGGCGCCGGGCAGAATTTGCTGAAGACTTTTTTGGGGAAAATTACTCCTGTATCATGCCGTCGGAACTACCGACAGCACATATTTCCAAAACGGAAGGACCGGGACCGACATTCTCGCCCGCGACTTCCACCGACACCACGCTTAAAGCTCATCTACAGCGAGTGCATCGGTCTCTTCGGAGGCGGTAATTCAACCGCTCCAGGCCGACGACACCGCTTTACCACACACTTCGGTCCCAGAGACTACCCCGGTGCCGGTTGTTGATTTTCCTCCTGAAACCGAAGCACAAGATTTGCCTGACACCATACCGGTGGACAAAGCTACTCCAGCACGTGGGGCAGCTAGGCCTCCTGTGTCTATGTCCATCAAGGCCTACACATGTGCTAAGGCTGCCAGCCAGGCTAAGTCTCACCCTCCTAAATCTTTTTCGCAGGGTCCCACTTCTGATAAACAGATCATGACTTTAGCTGCAGATCTAATTTCTTTAATCAGGGACTCTCAGGCTCATCCAGACTGAGGATGTTCTTCATCTCACATTGCTGCAGTCCTGACACTTGGGTAGTCCGCTGTCCCAGTCGGCCCGAATACCAAAGTATAAGGCTGACGTCGGTCAAGGCGCATTAGTCTGACGTCAGGACGTCAGGGTACAAATGCGCATGACCGACGTCATTTCCTCAGTCTTTTTTGCCGCATGGTCCGATGCAGAAGCAGTTTTGCAAGTGCAGGTTGGCGTTCTGAGATTTTCCGAAGTCGGAGTTTCAGACCGAATCAAGTTGGCTAAGTACCCGCTAGAATATTTTGTTTTTCTTGCCTCAGTATTTTACCGGATGTCAGAAAAAGTGAATAACTGTATTTCTTGTGGGAAACAGATACCTCATAGGGATTACCATATCTTGTGTATACCTTGCTTAGGGCCTGAGCACGACGTTGTTGGCTGTCGCTCTTGTGCTAGATTTAACAAACGCACTATAAAGAGAAGATTAGATTGTGCCAGGTTAGTTTTTGGGAAGCGTGTAATTATAAAATGCCGCCGGATGCTCAGACGCTCGCTTCAAAAGCGCAAGGACAAAACAGCAAAGCCTAGGTTGGAAGAACCGTCCCGGACGCCGGTTCTTTAGAGGCTCGTGGAGCCAGAGGTTCAGCCAGAAATTTCTTTGGAATCCCAGGGAGAGACTTTATTGCTGCAAGATGTGACCTCTCAGGAGGTAGGCCAGGCGGAAGGGGCTTCTCAGGTAGCTGTTCTTCCCTCCCTTCCTAAGGTGGTTAGGCCCTCCCCTGCTGTTTCCAAGGCTTCTCCCAGGGGCAGGCCAGGTTTTGTTTCAGGTGTTACCCCTAGTTCTTCAGGGTCTGTACCTAAGAAGCATATGCTTAAGATGGCAGAAGATTTGATTACAATGATTAGAGGTTCTATGCCCCCTCCTGATAAGAGGCCTAGGGTGGAACCCGAGCTTGGGAGTTTTGAACAGTGTTCGGATGCTTCTGAGTCTTCGGCTGAAGACTTGCAGGAGTATTCCCCTTACTCTGATTCTGATATAGATGATTCTACTCCTTCTGCTTCTCCTCCTGAGGATTTTTCATTTTCAGAGACTCTTCATTCCATGAGGGAGCATTTTAAATGGGAAGGTCAGGATTTCTCTGATTCCAGGAAAAGGCTTAGGGAATTTTTGTTTCTACCCCAGCATAGGCCTTTAGCTATACCTCCTGTTCTAGATGTGGTGGAGGATGTTTTTGCAGAGGCTTCTCTGAACCCTGATTCTTTGCCTCCTGCTCCAGTTAAACCGGATAGATATTATAGGGTGCCTGAAGCTCATAAGTATCTTTTTAAGAGTCCTAGGGCAGACCCAGAAACTGTTTCTCAGGGGCCTAAAGGTGTTAAGGCTTCTGTTAAAAATCCTGTTCCTCCTGATAAAGAGGCGAGGGCTTTGGATAGATGGGGAAAGAAAGTGTATACTTCTTCCACTTTGGCCATGAGAGCTTTGAATTGCCAGTTTCACATGTTGAAATACCAAAATTATCTCCTTTCACAATTAAAGTCTAAGGTAGATGCTTTGGCGGAAGGTATTGAGTGTAAAGAGTTGCAGGATTTAGTTCATGTTTCTGAACAGGTGGGTAAGCATTCTTTGCAATGTGGTTTTGATGCTGTGCAGGCCTCTTCGAGGGTGGCTGCCACTGGTTCGGTTCTTCGCAGGCACGCCTGGCTGAGGGATCAGAATTTAGCTGAGCATGTGAAGACAAGGATTTTAGATGCTCCTTTACAATCTGATGTGTTGTTTGGTTCGCCTGTGGAAGCAGTTCTAAAGAAAATGGAAGACAAGGCTAAGTCTATGCAGACTGTTAAAGATTTTGCAGGTTCAGCCTCCAAGTTTAGTAGAAATTGGCCTACCAAGGGGTGGACGATCCTGCTTATGATTCCCAGTCTAGGGTAGGTCTAGACGTGGTAGGGGCAGAGCTCAAGGTTCTTTAGGCCTAGAACAGGAGTTCACCTGCTCAGTCTTCTGGTGAGGGCAGGGGTCAGTCCTTTCGTAAACAGACCCAATGACCTGCCTTTTCAGCTGCCAGAATCTTCTCGTCTGGCAGCACCTTTGGGAGGAAGGTTGGCACTTTTCAAAGAAAACTGGAGTTTAATTACCCAAGACAGATGGGTATTGGATATCATTCACCACGGTTACAGGTTTTATTTCCATACCTTGCCTCCTTTCAAAGGCATGCCAGACATTCCTCCTCAACAAAGGAAAGAGGCTCACAGGCAAATTTCTCTGTTGCTCCAAATAGGGGCCATTCAGCCGGTTCCTGTGCCAGAAAGGGGCCTAGGATTTTATTCTCGCCTGTTCCTAGTACCAAAAAGGGGAACACGTGGAGACCAATTTTGGATCTGTCTATCCTCAACACTTATCTGGACATTCCCAAGTTCAAAATGTTGACGTTACAACAGCTTTTACCTCTGCTGGGCAAAGATCACTGGATGGTAACTTTGGATCTCAAGGAAGCTTACCTTCATGTTCCTATCAGACTAGTTTGCAGGAAGTATCTGCGTTTCGAGCTGGGAATTCTCATTATCAGTTCTCTGCATTGCCCTTTGGCTTATCTACTGCCCAGAGTATTCACAAAGGTTCTGGCTCCAGTGATAGCTTTCTTCAGGCTAAAAGGAATACAAATCTATCCTTATTTGGACGATTGCCTGCTTCTGGCTCAAGGAAGGGACGTGCTTCTTCAGCATTTGGAATATGTGATAGCAGTGCTAAGATGCCTAGGGTATTCTGTGAACGAAATAAAGTCCAGTCTAGTACCCTCTCAAGACATGTGCTTTCTGGGTGTGAGACTGAATACAGCAATCCAGATGGCCCTTTTAACCCCGGACAAACAAAAGAATCTTTCTCTTTACTTCCATCAACTATCTCATCAGTCCGGGCTGACTGCAAGGACAGTCCTTCAAGCCTTAGGGTTCATGGCATCTTGTATTCTGGTACTTCCCAATGCCAAACTGCATATGAGGAAGCTACAATGGTATCTCAAAATGTATGGACACAGCACTGCCAGGATTTGGACACTGTCATTCAAATAATACCTTGCATTCAAAAGGAATTTCTGTGGTGGGCTCCAGGAATGTCACCTAAACAAGGGACTCTCTGTGACCCGCCAGAGGCGAGTCAGATTCTAACGACAGATGCCTCAGACACAGCTTGGGGAGCTCATCTGAATGGAAAGTGGATACAAGACAAGTGGCCTGCCAGACTGCAGCATCTACATATCAACATGAAGGAGATGTTAGCAGTCCAGTTTGCATTACTGGCTTTCAAGGATTTACTTCTTCCAGGGCAGGTGTTGATTCTAACAGACAACACAACTGTCATGTGGTACATCAACAAACAAGGGGGAACACATTCTTATCCTCTATGCAGGCAAGCAATGATTTTGTGGAGACTGCGTTAAGCTTGCAACTGAATCTTCAAGCAAGGTTTCTGCCAGGAGCACAGAACTCCTTAGCAGATGTGTTAAGCAGGCAAATCATGGATCCCCACGAGTGGAAACTGGATCTTCATGTATTTCAGACATTGACAGTGTCCTGGGGAACTCCAGACATAGATCTGTTCGCTTCTCCACTAAACCACCAGCTGCCAAAGTTTTGCACGAAAGGTTTCATCACACAGCCTGGAAAGTGGATGCTCTTTCTTTCAGTTGGAAAAATCTTCATGTATATGCCTTTCCACCTCTGCCTCTCCTCCCAAAGGTACTCCTAAAGGTCAGACAAGACAAGCCAAGGATGATTTTAATAGCTCCAGATTGGCCTCGCAGCACTGGTACCCATTACTGAGGAGTCTGGTAAGGAAGCCTCCATGGCCCTTACCTTTGATTCCACACCTATTGTCTCAGAAGGACGGGCATCTACTCAATGTCAAGCTTCACTCTCTTCATCTAACAGCCTGGCATATTCTGTTTTGAACCATAGCAGGTCTCAGCTTCCTCAACAAGTTTTGAATGTGATTATGGAAGCCAGAAGACCTAGTACAAGGAAAGTGTACGCAGGAAAATGGAAGAGATTTTTATTTTGGTGTGCAGCAAAGGATTTGGATGTTTCTGAGCCAAATTTGAGTGTGGCTCTTCAATATCTTACTGAGTTATTGGACAAAGGTTTGTCTTTCTCTTCCATTAAGATTCATGCTGCAGCAATTTCAGCTCACTATGATTGTGACCCACCATTGTTTTCTCATCCTTTGTTCAAGCATTTTCTTAGAGGGGCAAAGAATATAAGACCCCCACGTAGAGCTCCTACTCCTGCTTGGGACCTCAATTTTGTGTTGGAGAAACTCACTCTACAACCTTTTGAGCCTGCAGCTACTGCTGAATTGAAATATTTGTCATGGAAGACTGCTTTTTTGTTAGCCATTACCTCTGCAAGAAGGGTGTCTGAATTGCAGGCCCTTATGGCGGTTGAGCCTTTCCTGATTTTTCATAAGGATAGGGTATCTTTACGTACTAATCCTTCCTTTATGCCTAAAGTGGTTTCTAGTGTGGCTTTAAACCAAACTATTCATTTACCTACCTTTTATGCAAATCCCCAAAATAAGGGGGAAAAGATTTTGCACACTTTAGATGTACACAGGCAATTACGTTATTTAAGCAGGACTAAGGATTTTAGGCAGTCTCAGCAGTTGTTTGTTTCTTTTGCTTTGAGTTCTCAAGGTAAGCCTGTGTCAAAACAAACTATTTCTAAGTGGATTGGGTTTTGCATTACTTTCTGTTACTCCCATCATGGCAAGGAGATTCCAGCTGGGATTAGGCCTCATTCCACTAGGGCTACTGCCACTTCAACAGCATTTCTAAGGGGGGTGGCATCTAAGGATATTTTGGAGGCAGCTACGTGGAGTTCAGTGCATACCTTCTCTAAGCATTACCACCTTCCTCTCTACTCTAAATCTAGGGCTGGTTTTGCCACTGCTATTTTACAGGGCATGTTGTCAGCTCCTGCTTCTTTGTGATTTGCCATCCTCCCTTACCTCTGCTTTGGGATTCTACCCAAGTGTCAGGACTGCAGCAATGTGAGATGAAGAACATAGTACAGTTTTGTACCTACCATAAATGTAGATGTTCGAAGATCCACATTGCTGCAGTCCAATTTACCCTCCTTCCCCTCTGTGTTTAGGGGTGGTTGTGTGGGTAGGATTGTACCTTTCTGACTTTGTATATATTGTACATATATTTGGTACAGGGATGTTTGGTGTGTTGTGGTTTTTTGGTTTGGCCTTATCTTTTTAGGGTCTTCTGACATCTGGGGCAAGAAAAGACTGAGGAAATGACGTAGGTCATGCGCATTTGTACCCTGGCGTCCTGACGTCAGACTAATGCGCCTTGACCGACGTCAGCCTTATACTTTGGTATTCGGGCCGACTGGGACAGCGGACTACCCAAGTGTCAGGACTGCAGCAATGTGGATCTTCGAACATCTACATTTATGGTAGGTACAAAACTGTACTTTCTCAGCCGCCTTCAGACAAAAGGCCTAGGGTTGAGCAGACAGATGCCCTTTCCTCAGATGAAGCCTCTGGTGAGTCAGGCCATTCAGATTCCCAGGAAGAATCCTTCCTGGCCTACGAGGATTCTGATGCTGATGAATCCATTCCCTCTGCCTCTCCTCCTGAAGATATTTCTTTCGGGGAAATTCTCCACTCCATGAGAGAGCATTTTTAGTGGCAGGGCCAGGATTTCTCCGACTCCAGGAAAAGGCTTCGGACTTTCCTTAAGTTACCCCAGCACAGGCCTTTAGCTATATATCCCCAGTGTTGTACTGGATGATGTGTACTCAGACTCCAGTACTTCTCCTGATTCTCTCCCTCCTGCTCCTGTCAAGCCAGACAGATATTACAGGGTTCCTGAAACTCATAAACATCTCTTTAAGGCCCACTCTGTTGATCTAGAAACTATTTCTCAGGGGCCCAAAGGAGTGGCCACTTCCACGGCCAAAAATCCTTTGCCCGCAGATAGGGAATCTAGGTCCCTGGAGAGGTGGGGTAAAAAAGTTTATACCTCAACCACCCTTGCCATGAGGGCACTTAACTGTCTTGTTCATATCAGGATTTCTTGCTGGATGATTTGCAGAAAAAGTTAGCCTCTCCTGAGCCTTTAGATAGAAAGACCTTGCAGGATTTGGTTCATAATACTCAGCAGGTTAGCAATCATTTTCTTCAGTGTGGTTATGATGCATTGGAAGCTTCATGTAGGGCAGCTATGACAGGGGCTGTCATACGTAGACATGCTTGGTTGAAAGAACAGGCATTGCCAGATCATGTTAAAGTAAAGCTTCTAGATGCACCTCTGGAAAAACATGGTGATAATGCACAGGGTGTGTTGAAATCAATTGAGGAAAAGGCTAAATCAGTACAAACAGTCAAAGATTTCCTCTAGATTCAGCCACCAAGGTTCAGCAGGAATTGGCCTTCGAAGAATTGGTCCTTTCCAGACACAGACAAGTTCCAAAGGGGAAAAAACAGGCGTGCTCGAGGTAGAGGGCAATACCGAGGCTCCTACAGGGGCCGCCAATGGCAACCAACTAATCAGAGAAGTGGCGCAGGGACTTCTACTGCTCCACAGGGACAATCACAGTGACTTGACTTTGACACCGCCGACCAAGGCTCAAAAAGAAGCACCTTTAGGCGGAAAATTATTTTTATTTTCAAAAAATTGGCACGTTTTTACAAAGGACAAATGGAATTTGGACATAATAGACAGAGGTTACAGGTTCCACTTCCATACCTTACCAACAAGACAAGGCATGCCAAACCTGCCACAAAATCAAAGGGCAGAGGCACTCATACAAGTTTCAAAACTGCTACAAATCAAAGCAATAGAAAAGGTTCCTCCTCAGGAACAAGGCCAGGGATTCTACTCAAGACTGTTCCTTGTTCCAAGAAATGAAAAGCAATGGAGGCCTATACTGGACTTGTCCGCTCTAAACACCTTTCTCATTGTGCCAAAATTCAAAATGCTGATGTTACAGCAACTTCTTCCCATGCTGGGCAAAGGGTCTTGGCTGGTTACTCTGGACCTCAAGGAGGCATACCTGCATGTCCCAATCAGACACAGCTGCAGAAGATACGTCAGATTTCTTGCAGGGTCAGAGCATTATCAATTCTCAGCATTGCCCTTTGGCTTATCTACTGCACCCAGAGTATTCACAAAATGCCTGGCATCAGTAATTGCATATTGCAGACTCCAGGGGATACAAATATACCCTTACCTGGACGACTGCCTTATACAAGCGGACAGCACGCAAGCCTTGATAAGAAACTTGGACAATGTCATTCACTTACTACAGGCTTTGGGATACACAGTCAACAATCAAAAATCAAGACTACTGCCATCCCAACAAATATTTTTTTCTAGGAGCCAAACTGGACACAAACTCACAAATGGCTTTCCTCACAGAAGAAAAACAAGAACAATTACCAGATTACTTCAAAAGCCTAGCAAAGCACACCCAGATGACTGCAAGGAAAATCCTGCAGGCCCTGGGTTTCATGGCCTCTTGCATTCTTCTGATTCCACTGGCAAGACTACACATGAGAAAACTACAATGGTACCTAAAAAGTTTATGGTCTCAACACAGCCACAACTTAGAAGCAATTATTCCACTCATTCCATGTCTACAAAAGGAATTTTTGTGGTGGGCACAAGCAAGCCAGCTAAACAAAGGCATGTCTTTCAACAAACCTCAAGCGAGCCAAACCATTACAACAGACGCCTCAGATCATGGACGGGGGGGGGTGCACATGGAGGGCAGATGCATCCAAGGGCAATGGGCACCCCTGGAATTGCATCTGCACATCAATCAAAAAGAGATGTCGGCAGTGATTCATGCAATCGAGGCCTTCGGAAAATTTCTTCAGCAAGGTCATCTGCTAATAAAGACAGACGACACCACTGTTATGTGGTACATAAACAAGGAGGCACCCATTCTTACCCCCTCTGCAGGCTAACAATGACTCTTTGGGAAAAGTCCCTGAAACTGAACATACAGTTGCAATCCCAGTTTGTTCCAGGCAAGGACAATGTTCTGGCGGACAGTCTAAGCAGAAACATTATGGACCCGCACGAATGGATGTTGCATCCAGACATTTTTTTCACAAATAACACATACATGGGGAGGCCGGACATAGATCTCTTTGCCTCACACCTCAATCTTCTTCTGAAGAAGTTCTGCTCAAGGACACATAATCCTCAAGCCTGGAGAGTGGATGCTCTCTCCTTCAGCTGGAATTCTCTAACAATCTATGCATTCCCACCTCTACCATTAATGACCAAGGTGTTGCTGAAGATCAAAGCAGAACAACCGAAAGGCATTTTGATAGCTCCAGACTGGCCAAGACACCACTGGTATCCATTACTAAGGAGCATAACTCATACCAAGCCGTGGCCCCTGCCTCAATGGCCTCTGCTTATAACTCAGCACAATTACAGGACTGTTCATCAACAACCTGCAAACCTTGCAACTGACAGCTTGGAGGGTTCCATGACTTCTCCCCATATCTCTCTCTCCAAAAAAGTTCAAGACATCTTACTGGAAGCACGCAGGCCTTCCACCAGAAAAACTTATTCAGCCAAATGGAAGAGATTCAACACTTGGAATACCAACAAGGGTCAGGATGCATCAGTAATGAGCATCCCACAGATACTAGAATACTTGGCAGAAATGCTTCACAGTGGCCTTTCATATTCTTCCATAAAAATACACGCTTCAGCAATTTCAGCAAAATACAACTGTGATCCACCGGTGTTTTCACATCCTTTGCTAAGACAGTTTCTAAGAGGGATAAAGAATATCAAACCTCCAAGAAAACCACCAGTACCTGCATGGGACCTCAACTTCGTCTTGGAAAAATTCTCTTCCTCCTTTTGAGCCAGCAGCATCTTCAGAATTGCAATTTCTCTCCTGGAAAACAGTTTTCCTGTTGGCAATTACTTCAGCAAGAAGAGTCTCGGAGATACAGGCCCTCATGGCAGTACCTCCATTTCTCATTTTCCATCAGGACAGAGTCTCTTTAAGAACCAATCCTTCATTCATGTCAAAAGTGATATCCAGGGTTTCTCTAAATCAAGCAATTCACCTGCCTACTTTCTTTTCCAATCCTCAAAATAAAGGAGAAAAGCTTCTGCACACCTTGGACATACACAGGCAATTGCGCTACTACTTGGACAGAACAAAGGCCAACAGAAAGTCTGACCAACTATTTGTAGCCTACGCTGCTGGAGTACAAGGAAAGGCAATTTCCAAACAATTTCAAAATGGATTGGAAACTGCATCAGATTCTGCTACTCTTTCCATGGAAAAGGTGTACCAGCCAATATCAGGTCACACTCCAGCAGAGCTAGAGCCACCTCCACAGCCTTTCTAAGAGGGGTGGCTACAAAGGACATTCTAGAAGCTGCTACATGGAGCTCCGTGCATACATTTTCCAAACATTACAACCTGCCTTTATATTCCAGATCCCGAGCAGGCTTTGCTTCTGCAGTCCTGCAGGGCATTTTAGCTACACCATCCTTATCTTAGATCCTACCACCCCCAGCTTGGCTATGGTATTCAACCCATACATCAGGACTGCAGTTGCATTCTTGAAGGACATAGTACAGTTTTGTACCTACCATAAATGTAGATGTCCGATAGATATGCAACTGCAGTCAGGTTTTCCCTCCCTCCTACCCCTCTGTAATCCTCTATTTTGGGTCCACTCCCCCTTTCAAATTAGCTGGGGATATCTGTTATGGTGTATCTGTTTATTACTGTTGTGCATGTCTGGAATTTTTTCTCCATTCTCTAAATTTAGCCTTCCTTGGAGGGCACCTGGCATCTGGGGCAAGAAACACTGGAGAAGATGGCGTCGGCTGATGCTTTTATACCCCAGCCGCTCTGACGTCGGGGAGGAGGCGACGTCAGCCGACGCCGGACCCAGACTTTGGAATCCGGCCGACCGAAGGGCTGCCTGAGGCAGGACAACCCATTTGTCAGGACTGCAGTTGCATATCTATCGGACATCTACATTTATGGTAGGTACAAAACTGTACTTTGCTTTTACTGACCATTTTAAGCTTTGCCAATTTCCCCTTTTTGTGTTCTAAATAACCTATCTCACTTGGTTATATATTGGTCTTACCCATCCCATGGCGGATAATTGTATATTGCTGCTAATAAGAATAACTGGGATCATACCATAGGTAATTTGAGGAGACACATGCATGGGCCAAAGCATTTAGGAGCTGCCTCTGTCCATTAGTACTACAGGGGACAGTCCTGGGGTAAAATTTCTGTTTCCCGTCCATAGATCTAAGGTACAGTTAAAAATGGGCAGGGATGAACTTTTGTTTTATGTGGATTAGAAATCTGTACCACAGAAGTTGTATACTCTGCGAAATATACGTGCCCCACCAAACCATTCTTTTGATATTGCAGAAGAGGTTTAGATCCCTAGACTGAGTATTTCTCATGCCGTTTGACTAGCTGATGAATAGTAAATCCATCAGTAATGGTTCGGAGAACACCTTGTATGCCAGCAACAGGTCACCTCTTAGTAGTCTGTAGGACACCGAATACAGTCACAGGGCTTTGAGTTGGTCCATGTGGGACATGTTGCTTAATCCTTGTATCCTTTTGGTAAGGTCTGTCTGTGGGCATTCCAGTTGTTGCATGTGATTGGACAGATACATGCCAAAGGGGCATTATATTCAATGATTTGATTAATAAGGGCTGATTAAAGGGGGACAATGACATCCCTAGATTTAGACACAATCTCTTTGGTTATAAACTGTGCAGTATAAAAATACTTTCTATAATGTACACATGGTCAAAATTTAGATCACTGTCCACATAAGTTTCCAAATCCCGAACAACTGGGTCAACACTTACAGGAGTATTGTGCATTTTCTGGCATTTAGTTTCAGACCATGATTTTGACACCAGTTATTTATTTGAGACCAACCTTCCTGCAGGATAGCTAAGTCATCTGGGGATTCAATGATGGCTCCTAACTTATAGTCATCTGCAAACTTAGTCTGACACAGCCCTTTGATGTTGACTTTTACTTTTAGAGAACAAGTGGTGTCCCAGCACAGAACCCTGGAAGACTCCATTGGTGACTGGTTTCTTCGTGGAGGTGACTTCCCCTGTTTTGATTATCTGTGCCCTATGTGTGAGCCAGTTGCCAATCCAGTGAGTGGCATAGGGGTTTATTCTTAGTTTTATTTAGCTTTTCTAGTATGCTTAAGTGGGGAATTGTCAAAAGCTTTGGCTAGGTCAAGTTATGCAATTTGTACTGTTTTGCCTTCATCCACTGCTTTAGTGACCTTTTCAAAAAATCCACCAGGTTGAGTAAGCATGACTTGCCCTTGATGAGTCCAAAGTGAGACGGGTTCAGTTTTTGTAGGTTCCCTATGTTCTGATTTGACTAGTTCCATGACAAGTCTTTCCATGGCTTTGCATATGAGGCTGGTCAGACGAAGGTCCTCCTTTAAGCAGGGGAATGACTGTAGCTGTTATCCATTCACTTGGTACGAAACCTGTATGGAGGCTGAGATTGAGCATTCTTGTCCAAGTACAGATCCCTGATTTACACTGCTGGTAGCTACTCTTTTGGTTAAGAGCATGCCTCTAACACTAATAGATTAGATTCTGTTGGTGAGCCAACTTTGCTATCTAACAGGGTAACATTGGGGGTCTACATTTAGTTTTATTAGTTTAGCAATTATTCCAGAATGCGGAATGGTATCGGAAGCTTTGGACAAGTTCAGGTGTGCAGTATAAACCAATTTGTCTGAGTCCAATGTCTTGGTGACTTGTTCAAAAAAGTCCTCCGGGTTTAGGTGGCAGAATCTACTTTTAACAAACTCAGACTGTTTGGGTCCAGGGATTTCAAACTCCATATGTCATTGCTAATGAGTTCCATAATGATGTACTGCATTGCCTTACAGATGAGGCTGTGGTGGGGCTTATGGGTTCATAGTTTCCCAAATCAGTAGTGGGTCCCAGTTTTTTGGAGTAGGATGACAGCATCAGTTTTCCATAACTCTGTCACAGATCCATTGGAGAGGGTGACACTGAATAGACTTAATATTGAATTAGTCATTGTTTGGTGTTAAGAAAACATTCTGGCACATTGTCCAGGCTGTGGCGGTACTGCTGTTAGCCTGGGAGAGAGGTCTTAGAACTAGTTTCATGATCCGAGGGGGGAATTGTATACACATTCTAATGTGCTGAAGATAATTTAATGGAGATAGGGGTAGAACTGTGAGCTGAATTTGTCTTCCAGTATGCTGGCTGTGTTGTCAGGGGGATAGATATGTTGTGTTATTTTGCATTCTCTCAGAGCATTGTTGTGTATTAGTAGGTTCTTGTATGGCTAAAGAAGGTTTTTTGATTATCCTTGGCATGAGTGACAATTTTCAGTTTGTAATTTCTTTTGGACTATTTGATTTTGTTTCTAAGCTTTTCTTTTATATTTTTGAGCTCTTCTGTAGCTGATGGACAGTTAATTTTGCTTTTTCAGCATGGGATTCTTCTTGTCTGGGGTTCCACCAGATTTTTTTTTTTTTAATTTGGCACTGTTTTATGCTTGATTGGGACAGAGGCCTCAGTGCAAGCTTGGAGGTTGGCTTGCTGTTATTCATTGATAATTAATATGTGCGACGTGGAGTAATCAGGTTGTGGAGGGTGTTTTGAATTTCTTCAAGTCGTTGGTTAGTTGCAGTAGTTACCATGGAGTAGTCTCTGAGATGTAGATGGTTACAAAGGAACTTGAGTCTTGCATTTAAGGAAGGTGTTACTGTACAGTGGTTGGATTTGAACAGTAATTTGTTCACTATAGGTGCTGAGCAGAGTTTAGGTTGGTGGGAACCAGGTGAATATTTCTGAGCCTCTCATTGCAGTATGGACTAGTTGATTTAAGGAATTGGCATTAATGGAGTCAGTGAGTCTTTGTGCATACTTATTTGCGGTATTAAATGTTCCAAAATTATTAGGGGTAGTTGAAGTCACCAAGAGAATGGTGTTGGGTATCCGTTTTAGATGTGTTGTAGCTTGTCAGGTTTGTGGAGGGAGTATGGTAGTTGGCAGTGATGTGTTATTGGATTTTATCATTAGAATGATGTGGAGGAGTTCAATGTAATTGTCCTTCATTTTGAGTCTGGAGGTGAAGTTTCTTAAGAGCACGGATACCACCCCCCACCCCAGCTACACCTTACAATTTAGCATTGCGTTTGAAGGATCGGCAGGCATTCAATCCCTGTAGTGGGGGTACTATAGCTGCCCTGAAACCATGTTTCAGTAACTACACATATATCTGTATTTTCCAGGGTTAAGAATGCCTATAAGGAATGCAACATTTTGTTAAGGCATCTGGCGTTGAGCAGTGCCACCTTAATGTTGTCTTGATTTTGATTGACTACATAGTCAATATGAGAAGACTGACCTTGCCTAAAATGTACTATAGAGGAGAAAAAGGTATTGGCCAACATTTGAAAGCTATGAGGAGAGACGGGCCTTCTATCTACAGGCCTAGCAGAGCAGCAGGGGTTATCAATCATCTCCTGCCAGGCTGATAACATATATTTTCAGTCCCCTTAGAATGACACCACTTGCTGCTGAGCCAGTAATTAATGTCCGATTTGTATTGTGCATCATTCTTGTTGATGGAAGGATAATGCTCTGTACTAGTTTCACACTCAGTTTAGATGCATCGATTCAGAGCTCCATCATATCCCTTTTTATATGATCCAAGGAGGTGCATAGTGTCTCATTCACTCTCACATGCACAGTGATCAGATCACAATCAGAACATATGTATACTTGGGGTTTAGGGACTTGAGGGCCGTAGTGACACTGCAGATACTGGTGTCTGAGAAATAACTGTCACTCTGTCTTTGCTCAGCCTGTTGTGTGAAGCATCTGTTTGTCTAACTATGGAGTCACATATGACCAGGATATTAGATGTACAGGTTAATTCTGCTGCCTTAAGGACTTCTGCAACGCTGGTTGTGTAACCCCTTTTGTGGCTGTGTTTGCTGTATTGTTAAAACAATTCTGTATGTTGGTTTGTCTGTTGTAGGAGGTAAATTTGAGGCATTAACCTGATGCCTAGATTTAGGAGTCCTAAGAGATTTTGCTAACTGCATCAGTATACAGCAGCTTTGTGTTTAAAGTATATGGTTGCTTCATAGGTATTGGTATGGGTAAGGCAGTGTTAAGGTCTCTGTATTTGAGAGAGAGAGAGCGAGAGAGGCACCTCCAGTTTAGATGAGCATTTACACCTATCATAGATGGTCCTTTGGCTAGGAGGAGGATCAGTCCACTGTCTCCCCATAATAACCAGTGCTTCTGTGTAATTAAGGATACTGAGAAATAGAGGGGGAAGTTTGTTGGACTAGGGAAATAAAGGACTATGCAAATAAGAGATGGATTGCGGCAGTTTCCTCAAGTCAGATCACCTTAGCACAGCTCCATGTAGCTTAGCGTAGTTTAGTGAAAGGTATTGGCAGAGCAGAAGTGAATAACGCACTTAGAAGTTAGAAGAAGCTACCCTTTCAACAGTACATGAAGAGATAACTTACTTGCTTGCACTTCCCACTGTGTCAGTACAACTACTGTGGTGCTGCATTTAGCTGTATTAACCAAGAAAGCAAAATAACCAATGAAATAAAGCAAATCTGAAGCCCATGTGCTATAAGCTACCCAGGACCTGAAATTAATCTAAAGTTCATTTAGGGCAAATAATTACTTAATTCAAGATGGTCACTACACCATGCCAAACTGATTACTCAATGTAGAAAATAAATGTAGAAAATAAAATGCAAAAGCAGTATCAGGCAATGTGGTTGATAGCTCCGCATTGCTGTATCATTACGGACAGGCCAGGCATGCACAAAAATAAAGTACTTTCCTGATCTTTTCTCTGACTTTAAAAGTCCAGCAAATAGTCAAATATTAATTGCATATGATACAAGTCTCTGTAGTCTTATCAAAGCTGAGCTACACTCTACACAGTAAGCATAAGAAGTAATAAACAATGAAAAATGAGTGAAATCTGACCCCTGCAGATTTACTCTAAGGAGAAAATAAACTGCAGAAACTGTAATCTGGCAATGCAAGGAACACCTCCAAATGGTTATTTAGGCAACTTAAGTGCAGACAAAAAAAGAATACAAACTACTTTCTTGGCAGTCATGTGGTACAATGTCCCCACACTTCCATACAGTCGGTTTTAGCCTGTGAAACTATTGCAATGATCTCTGAGACTGCCAAACCTACTAATTTATAATATGTAGAACAGGTAGGCTATTACTGATGACTAGTCTTCTGTCTGTCTGCCCGCCTTTCTGTCTTTGACCAACTAAACATTCTTCTGTTACATCCCTGTCTAACTATGTCTTTCAGAGGTATACTTCATTCATGTTGCAATGGGCAGAACTGGGCTGAGTACACGGTCATAACCAAGTGTTGTAATGTCAATGCATGCTTCTGTAGGGAGCTTTTAATTCCTGAGCACTTAAACTAGCTATCTTTAAGAATTTTGCTAAGAGGGTGGTGTCAGGAAAGAGATTACACCTGCTGCCCACTACAGAAATCTCTCTTAAAATCATCTAAGAGAGTAGAAATAGCCAGGGAATTGTTATGGCTAGGCTTGTATAGGCCCTAGGGCCAATAGCCTAGTACTAACCTAGGAACCCGTGAATTCTTGCATATCTATTTTACCTCCTACCATTTTACTCAGTGGAGGTATTTTAAATAATTGAGGAAGTTTAGGGATCACTAGTGTTTTGATAGATTGCACATTGCTTTGATAAAGACTCCACTGAACTAGGACTCTGATTACTGCCTCACTGGTGTCTTGCTTTCAGGTACTTTGAGATAAAGGTTACAGTAAATGCCTGATTAATTGTGTTGAAAACATTTAATAATGGAAGCAACCTTGCTGTATTTCATTTTAGATAACGTATCTTTTAAGAAAGTGGCTTTTTTTTTTTTTTTTGCAGTGCCGCAAGACAGGAGCAGCTATATACAAGCATTTCAAAGTTTACAAGCATCCTAAGTGCAGTCAGTGTAAAGGCTCAATCACAGTGTGCCGTCTAGGTGAGAACAACAGGATGACCTATTTTTGTTCCTTTTGTCAAAAGATAGATCCTCGGCAGCTTGATATAAGGTATGTGCATTATACTGGAATTTGGGAGTTTGCTGTACACCTGAAAATGCAACCTAATTATAAAAGTATAATAAGAAAAAAATACATTTATTTATTTGTCTTTGTTTACCAGGAAAGTCCAACTGGGTAATACCCATTTTCCATGGAGGCCCAGGGAGAAAAGTTTCATTTGCTTACATTGCATTATACTAAGTGTGACGCCCGTGTACTGGCCCAGTAACCAAGGTGCCTCAATCCTCACCACTAACACCAGTAAGGGGCATCCACATTGGTAGGATAACAAGTGCACACACAGTAAAGTACAATTTCCCGTAAGAGCACACAGAGATCAGTCAGTCTGGGACTGGTTTCTCCCTGTCTTTCCAGATCCCCAATAAGATTGCCCACTGGCAAAGCTATATGGTTCAGATCTCAGCCGAGTAGTTAAGCCAGAACCTCCAGTATCCTCTCTGTCTGACCAGTGCTTCGTGTCCCTGCCCAAGTAGCTGATACACACACACTTTGAGATTTGATTTATATACAAACACACAGACACTCCTGAGGAAGGCTGGCACAGGTTAACTAGCTATACCCCCTTCTGCCCAGGCTATACGGTAG
Organism: Protopterus annectens; assembly: GCF_019279795.1. Lineage (NCBI taxonomy): Eukaryota > Metazoa > Chordata > Ceratodontiformes > Protopteridae > Protopterus > Protopterus annectens. Next base: position 881,271,576 of record NC_056729.1, read on the forward strand.
TAATCACTGCCACCAACTACTGTTATCAGCTATTGTAAAGGCCCTTACCAAAGGATGTCCAATTCTACTGTGCAATGTTACTGTTACCCACTTGGTAAGTGTGACTGAAACTTGAAGGCTATTTAGGAGCGACTTATACAGTATCACCAAATACATGCAAGGACTCTAGGAGCTTAAATTATCTCTACACAAAACAGCCACATTTAAAGGGTTTAAATATATTTAATAATAATGATAAAACATAAGACAATGCTCATTAATTCAACACAATGACATTAGAGTTTTCAGAAATCACAGGAAATACTTTAAAACAACATTGTAGGATAGTGTGACATACATATAGAAAACATCTACACTAATCTGGCTGTATTCCTATGTCTGTAAGATAAACATTAAGATCCAAGATTCTACTTACAGAGCAAAGCAAGCGCTGGTGAGCTGATGTGTTCAGATTCAGACAAAATGCAAAATGCCATACTTTCTTTCTGAGATGGTCCTTAACTTGATAATACACACTACTGCTGAGTCATCTCAGATTACATCATTCTTGTCACTTGTCTGATTTAGTTACCAGGCTAACAGACTCCGTTAACATTTATTTTTTATCTGCACCTATGAGGAAGCCACAGCAACAAAAAACACGTTACATGCGAAACCTAGTAATTATCTCTGTCTTAAGACAATAGAGAAAATTTCTAGCTTGAGATCACACACAGTTTCAAAATTCTTTACATATCAGCTTTCTTCCAGCAGGGTGCACTGTGGTTACATTTTTGAAGTTGAGCCCATTATACAGTTTTCTTACATTTGTCAAACAAGCCTGTGGATCTTAATATTTACAATGACATAGAATTTGGTAAATAATTCTATCTAGCTGGGTTGGCAGCCCCTCAGTTCATCACACTAAGTTCCAGTTAAGCACAGAGTAGTTACATTTCTGTTTACATTTATACAACAGTAGTAGTTACATTTATAAATTCTGCGATTTTACAAAGGTGGAAGTTACTAAAGAGAAAGCCTGATTTTACAAAGGTGGAAGTTACTAAAGAGAAAACCCACCTGCAGTTTAGTGGATTGTACAGGCAGCAGTTGTGTATAAAAATTGTTTTGTCATTCTAGTGAGAAGTTGAATTTATTCAATTTAAGACGAGTATTTGGAGAGTATCGTACAGTGAATACAGTCTCAACCTTGAGATGAGCACGTGCAGGACCTGTATTGGTTAAGAAGTTGTTTAAGCAGTGGTTTAAAACTTTTGAGTTTGTCAGAGTTTTATTTGTGTGGTGATACTCTTTCATAGTTTAGTAATGTATTGGGAGTAGAGAGAGTCTCCTGCAACTTAATTTGACTTATTTGTAAGGAATAAGAATTTGTAACTAGAGTGGAAGTCCATTGCTGGACAGTAAGTTATGTAATCCAGGGCTAATGTGCGGTTGTTAGTTGTGAACATCTTGGGTAATTGTGTAGTTAAAGTCAGTTTAATTGCTTTAAAGGACCACTACGTGCACATGATGAAAAAACATATATTTTTTTTATCTTGCCATGATTTACTGCACCTCCCAAAACTGCCTGCAGCAAAATGAGTACTCATTCCTAATTTTATTTTATTTTTTAAACTCTTGTCTGCCCCCATGGGGGCAGACATCGGAATTCCTTTGAAAAGCTAAATATATCCCATAATGCACAGATTGTGAGAATAAATAGCCCTACAATTTGTTGTCAGATTAGATTTACACCTAGAATGGAACACCTGAAAAAAACTGTCAAGTTTGAGAGTCTGCAGCTCATGTGTCATTGACTGGTATGCACTGAGTTTTACAAATGTTGTTCCTACTGATGTACTGCACATTCTCTGAAAGAAGATTGCAAAAGTGTCAACAAATAACTAAGATAAAAAAGACTTTCACAAGGAGCAGTTTTGCAAGTTTCAGTTCCTGGCCAAGTTACTCCTCCCATCTTCCAAATTCAATGGGCTACAGTCTCACACTTCCAGCTTAGCTAGATTCAACTGTTTAGTAAACTTTGCATGACAGTAGACATCAAACAAATTAAAGTCTGGTGTGGCACAAAAACTGTTCCCTCATATGTCTCTTCACTTCTGAATAGCATTTCCCAGGAATTTTCTTTAAAAAAAACACACACACATCAATCCAGAGTTTAGGCCAATCTATCAATTTCTTAAAATGTGTGCAGTAAAATATTGAATTTGTAATGCATTCTGACTTCTGGCTGCTCACGTGGTTATCTTTGCATAGTTACAGTAGAGAGTTGATATCTAAACTAACTGGTTCATAGGTTCATACTAGGCTATCTGCCCTAGGGCATTTATAAGCCTAGCCAGAGTGTGTTTGGCTTTCGCCACCCATTTTAAATTAATTTTGCTATGCCCTTTTTCGAGGTTAGTATACTGTGCCTCTGTCTAACAGTGAAACAGAAGTGATACCAGGGTAAACCTACGATCTCCCATCCACTCATCAAGATTCCTCTTGAAGAGAGTTAGTGAGGGACTCTGCCTAACCTGGACTGGGATTTTATTCCAGAGTGAGGGGAGCCTCTGGGTTATGAATCTGTCCCTCCAGCATGTCCTATTTATTTCAGTGCTGAGATTCAAGTCTCTCGAGCGCGTAGCTCGATGGGATTTGGATTTTCTAAGGTGCAGCATGTCCATTAATTCCAGGTTGGACATGGCTTTATACATCAGGCACAGATCACCTCTGAGCAAGCGGTATGCCACTGAGTAGAGCTGGAGTTTCTTTAACCAGGCAGCATATGGCATATGTTTGAGCCCATTGATCCTCTTGGTGAGGTACTTTTGGGGTCTTTCCAGTTGCTGCAGGTGTCTGGTAAGGTACATCCCAAAAGGGGCATTGTACTCAATTATGGGCCTGATGAGGGATGAGTAAAGAGGCACAATGACCTCCCCTGATCTAGATGTGAATCCCTTCAGGATTAGGTGGGCTATATAAAATGTTTTTCTAACCACTTTGGCCATGTGGTTGTCAAATGAGAGATTGCTATCAACTTGGGGTCCCCAGGTCCCTAATTACATCTTCTGTACTTAATGGATTACCACCTATGTGGTAATTTGTGGGCACTTTGTTTTTGCCAAAGGGGATGATTATACTCTTTTTGGCATTTAGCTTGAGGCCATGGCTCTGGCACCAGTTGTCTGTTTCTGTGAGGCCCTTTTGGAGGATGCTTGTGTTGGCTGGAGAGTCGATTATGGCGCCCAGTTTGCAGTCATCTGCGAACTTGGTCAGCCACAGTCCTTCCATGTTGGCCTGTACCTCCGAGAAATATATACCGAACAAGAAAGGTCCCAGGACTGAGCAATGTGGGATGCCACTTGTAACTGGTTTGGAGTCTGACATGGCTGCAGCAATTCTAACCATGTGGGTTCTGTCTTTGAACCAGTTTGTAACCTATCTAGTGACATAGGGGTTTATATTTAAGCTGGTGAGCTTATCTATAATGCCTGAGTGGGGTATTGTATCGAAGGCTTTTGCGAGGTCCAGGTAGGCTGTGTGGACCACCTTCCCCTCGTCAATGGCCTTGGTGACTGTTTCAAAGAAATTGACCAGGTTTAAGAGGCAGGTTCTGCCCTTAACAAAGCCGAACTGGGTAGGATCCAGTGTCTGTAGGTCCCCAATATCTTTATTTATGAGGTCCATGATGATCCTTTCCATAGCTTTGCAGACCAAGCTAGTCAGGCTTATGGGGCGATAGTTTCCAGGATCCGTTGAGGCACCACCTTTGTGGAGAGGGACCACTGTTGCTGTACACCACTCTTTGGGTACATATCCTGTAGTAAGGCTGAGATTGAACAGTAGTTTTATGTTTGGGTTTAGCTCCTCTTGGAGTTCATGTAGGACGCAGCCCGGGACACCGTCTGGTCCCATTGATGCTGTGTTTTTTGCTTTGGAGAGGGCGGCTCTTACTGAGCATCTGAGATGTCAGGGGGGCAGCACTCTGCTGGGATTTGCTCTTTTGGTGGGGAGGGGGAGGAGAAGTTTGCGCTGAACCTGTCAGCCAGGATGTTGGCAATGTCTGTGGTTTCGATGTATTTTTTGTCATTTTGGACTAATTCTGAGCATATCTGGGAATTCCCACCCAGGTTCCTAACATAACTAAAGAAAGCCTTGTGATTATCCTTAGTGTCCTGTGCAATTTTTCTCTCGAAGCTGGCCTTAGATGATTTGATGAGTGCCCGTAGTTTTTTGCTAATACTGATCAGAGATGCCTTCCCTTTTTGGGATTTTGCTCTATCATGTAGTAGCTTCCTCCTTCTATTGTATAGTTTGTTTATGGCTGGGGTCCACCAGACAGGACGTCTGCCTTTGGAGGATTGGGTCTTGGTTTTATTTGGGATTGCATGATCCATGCATTCCTGAAGGTGTTCATAGAATGCGTTTATAAAGGATTCTGTGGTCTGGGCTGTATTTTCCACAGGCCCGGGGGCTTTGAAGGATTCCACTTCGGTTTTGAGAAGTGTGAAATTTGCTTTAGAGAAGTTTTTCACTGTGGTTTTCTGGGCAGGGGGTGGGGTCAGGATGTGAATATCCAGTGAGATTAGTTTATGGTCTGATCTTACCAGTGAGGGATACACTTCTAGTCTGGAGCATAGAGTCCCCATGTTGGTGATGATCAGGTCCAGTATGTTTTCCCCTCTTGTGGGAGTGGTAACAAGTTGTTCCATAGCATTTGAGTTTATAAATCCTAGGAACCTTTGGGCTAGGGTGTTGGAGCTAGTGTAATGCTCCCAGTCTATGTTTGGGTAGTTGAAGTCGCCCAATATAATGGTGTTTGGAGAGACCTTCATATTTTCCAGTGTTCTCAGGAAGGCTGAGTGGGGTTCCTGGGTTTGGGAGGGTGGGTCTGTAGCAGGCTATAAACTGGAAGGCAGTTTTACCCACTGTTAGTTGCACATGGATAGTCTCTGATGCTTCGTGCTCTGCCACCAACCTGGAGGTGTGGGTATCTTTGACGAATATTGATACTCCCCCTCCTTTTGTGGTTCGGTCCAAGTTTTGGGGCCGAAAAGCATGGTATGAGGTATAACCTGGTAGTGCTGGGGTGCTCTCGGGAGCCTTGAACCAGGTTTCTGTTACTGCACATATATCTATATTCTCCATGCTAAGGAGAGTTTAGAGTGCGTGTATGTTGAGGTTTAGACTTCTGGCGTTGAGTAGCATTACTCTTAGTTTCTTATCCCTTGTGATACCCATGGAGGTGGGTTTGTCTTTTGAGCCTTGCCTAAAAAAGGCACTATGGGGGAAGCAAGAGCCTTTGCCAATATCCAAAAGCCCAGGGGTGACAGGTGCAAGCCGTCCCTAGCGAAGCATCATGGCTTGTCGAGCATGTCATCCCAGGCTGACAGGCATTGGATCCCCTTTGAATGACACCAATACTTAAGCCAATTGTTGAAATTGATCATCTTGTCTTCATATTGTGGCATCATCATCTGGTATATAGGATAGTTCAGATAATCAAGCATATAATTAAACTTCTAAAATCTTTTTTTTTTTCTGCACGCAGGAATACACTTTTCAACCATTCTGCGATTTCAGTGGACAATAAAGAATATTTTTTATACACGAGCTTGGCTACAAGCTCAAACTGCATGCTCAAGTGAATACGTATAATGTTTACATATTTAGACTTTATGATTTTTCCTACCAGAAAACTTTGGAAGGCTAGTTCAGATAATTAACTCTCTACTGTATTGTATTATAGCATAACCTGAACTTATGATATTTAATACTAAGCTTTACAACAGTTCTCTGTTTAACAATGACCTCCCAAGCCTCTTATGTGACACAGTACTTTTTGTTACTATTGCATTATGTAGTTTGCCTTAGGTGTATACTTGCACGTCTCTCATCCTCTCAGCAACAGACTCCTGGAGAAAACATCTAAATCAGATACTTGTATTGAAAGAGTACCAGCAGCTGTAGCAGTAATACCACACTCCAAACAATGCACTCAAACATAGTACTGACCAACACAGGGAAATATATATGTCTCAGTCAAGCAATGATGAAATCGCTAAGTACTACACTGGACACAATTTTACTCTTAATCTCACCATTTCATAATGCATAACATTCACATCACACTTAGAAAGGCACACCTCCACTCCCCATAAACACAGCTACCCACATCCACACAGCATACCAGTCAGCTTTAAGGCCTTTCTCATCTCTCTGCAAAACACTTCTGTAATAATAATAAGAGAACAGTTAAACAAAGATAACCACGTGAACAGCCAGAATGCATTACAAATTTAATATTTGGCCTAAACTCTGAACTGATGTGTGTGCTTTATTTCTTATAAATAGTTCCAGGGAAATACTGTTCAGAAGTGAAGTGACATATGAGGGAACAGTTTTAGTGGGAACCCATGCTATGATTTATTTGTCTATTGTTATGCAAAGTTGACTAAATAGTTGAATCTAGCCGAACTGCAAATGAGACTCTAGCCCACTAAAGTAGGGGAGATGGGAGGAGTAACTTGGCCAGGAAATGAAACTTGCAAAACTGCTCCATGTGAAAAGTCTCTTTTATTTCAGTAATTTGTTAACACTTTTGCAAGCTTCTTTCAGAGTATGTGTAGTATTTTAGTAGGAACAACATTTGTAAAACTCCATGCATACCAGTCAGTGACACTTGAGCTGCAGACTCTCAAACTTGGCAGTTTTTATTCAGGTGTTCCATTCTAAGTGAATGAAAGACTAGTCTGATAATAAATGGTATGGCTATTTAGTCTCACAATCTGTGCATTATGGGGCATATTTAGCTTTCCAAAGGAATCTCGATGTCTGTCCCCATGAGGGCAGACAAGAGTTAAAATAAATAAATAAAATTAGGAATGAGTACTAATTTTGCTGCAGGCAGCTTTGAGAGGTGCAGAAAATCCTGGCAAGATAAACAATGTTTTTTTCATAATTTGCCTGGAGTGGTCCATTAAGCTATGACAATAGTGGGTCCTATGAGGGAGATTGGTGGCAAATTTCACTACTTTATTGTAGCAAGAGGCAACTTTCTTTCTTTGAGTATCATTTGTTAGGATAGAAGCGTCGTATAAGAGAGTTGGCAATAAGATGGTAGCTAGAGTTTTTCTTGCGTTATCTATAAGGAATGCATTGATCCTGTAAAAGGGAGCCTAGTTTTTGGTGAGCAGATATAATGGCGTGCAGTATATGCTGGTCATATTTGAGACTGTCATCTATTATAATGCCTAGAAGTTTACTGTGAGTTACAGTTTCAGTGACAGTATTTGCTGACTTTATAGTAAAAAAAATTGCTTTTGATTTTGGCAACGTTTTTGAGATAAAAAGCATTAACTTAGTTTTCTTGGGGTTGAGTAGGAGGTTTGATTCTTTGAGATAGGTTTCTGCAGAGGAGAAAGATTTGTCGGTAATGTCTTGGAGCTTATTAATGTTGAGTCGTCTGCATACTGAACTAAACTAGCATGATGAGTGGAGGTGTGGAGGTCATTAATAAATGTATTAAATAGGAGAGGACCCAGGATACAGCTCTGAAGGGCACCTGCAGTAACTGAAAGGATGAGTAGATTTATTGGCATTTAATGGCTTGTTGCCTTCCAGACAGGTAACTAAGAAATTGCAGCAAGGAGTATTGTGAAAGTCCTATTGAGGAGAGTCCAACGAGCAGTTGCTGATGTGAGACCGTGTCAAATGCCTATGAGAAGTCTAAGAACATGGTGGGCACAAGCAGACCACTGTTTCTATGCTAGTTTATTGTATTGGTAAAATGTAGTAGAGCAGTACAGGTGCCGTGCTGGGACTAAAACCGTGTTGCGTTTCTGAGAGCAGGTTATTTGAGGTTAGATATTGCATCAGCTGCATATGGATGCATTTCTCTAATATTTTGGAGAGGGGGATGAGAATCGCTGTTGGTCTACAGTTATTAAACTCTTTGTGCAGTGGTATGATGTAGAATTTTTTTTCCACAGTGATAGGACGTATTTTTTTGCTATGGATCTATTAATTAGTATGGACACAGGGAAGGCTATGATGTCTGCAGCCATTTTTAGATAGTCTGATGGTAGTTGGTCTACAGCTACAGAAATAGGTTTTAGTTTAAGGATCAACTTCCTTATGAGCAAGGTAGGTACTGGAGTAAAACTGAAGAGCATGGGTCGTTTTGATTGGGCAGGGGTAGAGGGCGGGGCAGAGCTATTGGTGTCTAAGGGAGATAATATTGATTGTATAAAGTATGAATTAAAATGTATTGGGATAGAGTCTGTCACATTGTCTATTTTTGGAGAGGGACTGGTGGTCTTGCCAGGGTGGAGTAGTTTATTTAGTGATGACCCCAAAAAAGATTTGGGTTGTTTTTGTTTGTTTTTTAGGTTGGTATAGTATCTTTGCTTATCTTATTTAATAAAAATATGATTGACAACGCATACTGACATTTACATGAGCTGTTTCTAAAGGAGCTGTTGTCAGAATTCTGTGCTAACTAGGCATTGAAGAAACTCCAAGTGAATAGTGTGTTTATCGGGCAAACCCTCACCAGAACAGAAGACCAGATTTATTAGCAGTAGTAGTCTGTCATTCGCTACTGTACATATGCTATAGGAAGGCAATCTTCTTTGTTCCTAATAGTTTTACATATAAGACTTAATTTTCTTTTTGTAATAGTGTATTCCCCTGCATACAATCATATCTGATGTTAATCTTCATTCATTCCTTACTGATGAGTGTCTGTTCCGTCCTCAGAACCGAGTTGGCTGTTATAACAAGCTCGTGCCAGCCAAAACCCTCTCGAGCCAAGTCTTACCCATAGTGCCCCTCTCTATATTATCTCAGATCTCATTTCCCGCGTATGAACCAAGACATGTCGAGCCAGCTCTCAGCTAAGTTCTTTTTTCAAAAATTGTCTCTTGTTAAACTCTTTTTGGTTACTCCTATTTATAGTGTTAGCTTAGTTGTGTGTGTGTGTCCCCCTCTTTCTCCCTTCTGTTTTACCAAGCTTGGTACTCTTTGTACTATTGCTGGTACAGGCCCTTACCTCTAAGGTATTTCCTATTACCATTGTTGGTATTCCTCTTTCCTCTGCCTTTTCCGTAAAAAAAAAAAAAAAAAAAGTCCTTTCTTCTACCTTGTTGTGACAAGTGTGTTTCCTTTCTTTTGCATTTGATCTTGTTGTGTTGTTGTGGTTGAATTGTATTCCTTTTTGGCACTAGTTTGTCTGAGAAAAAGGGTGCAACTGCGTTTAAGCGCTATGATCAGTGCAACAGGAAGATACCTAATATGGGCAGCCATACATTCTGTGTATACTGTCTGGGGGTGCCACACTTTTCTGTGAAAGCCCCTTGTGAGATTTGTAAGGCTTTTAGTTCCCACACGTTGGCGGAATGTAAAAATAAGCTCATGTTGAAAGGTCTCCTTAAATCTCCTTTCGCGGAGCCTATCTCTGAGATGGAGGGGTCATCCCCTCCAAAGAATGAGCATAAAAAGAGGAGCAAGTCCTTACTCTTTTTTTCTCCTCACACTAGTGAACATAAATCATCGGAACCAAAACCTAAGATTCCTAAATTGGCACCAACATCTTCGGCACAGGGGCCTCATTCCCCCTCCACAGTGCCATGTTCGGTTCTGGCACCACAGCAGCCGAGTATGGTGCCAACATCAGCACCAACTCCTCAGACTTCAACACCAATACAGACAGTGATGCTGACTTCCCTTTTTGCACCAAAAATAGTTATTCCAACACCAGACACCCCCCTCAACTGTACTTCATGCTGGTCCTTCGACTTCGGTGCTGAAAGGAGAAATAATCCCTCGGACCCGATATTCCCCTTCAGTGGATCCTTTTCTTGTTCAGCAATGTAGCCCCTTCCTAGAGCATCCTGACTCCCCATTGGGGATATCCACCTTTTCCTCCAGGATCCTTTTGGAACTAGACGCAGTGAGGCTTGTGGATCAGCTCCTGGCAGCCAGAGGTTTTCCAGCACCCTCCAAAGCCTCCCTCCCACCCAGAGCTGAGAACTTTTCTCCATGGAATCCTACATACTTTCCTCTTTCGACCTCCCTGGAGGCATCTGAGCCTTTGTCACAGACACCAACCCCAGTTCCAGCTTTTTTGGCTCCACTGGTAGAACTTACCATGGCTCCGGAGCCTACCCATTGGTCTTCAACTCATTCGGAGCCAGACTATCCTCTGGTTAGACACTGGTGTCAGCACCATGATCCCTAGTATGGTGCCTGTTGTTTCTTTGGCACCATCTACTATGGTTCTGATTGCTTTGGCAGAACCAGGTCATCCTGTGACTCCTTCCCTGGGAGTGAGTTTGTCAGATCTGGGTGTGACCCCGGTCCCGAGGTTGTCTTTCTGTTCTGGGCTCCCATCCCACTTTGGGCGGGCCTGATTTCCAGGTGATGGATAGGGTGCTTGCCTTGGTCGGCTCTTATCTGTTATCTTTGGCACCGGAGACCCAGATCTTCCTTTTCTCTGAGCCACAGTTGACATGGCCCTCTACTCAAGGACACCAGGTGTGGGAACCTCAAGACATCCTTCCACAAGGTACCCACTCTGCAGAGTCCTCCTCAGATGCCACCGCTGAGGAGGTACCTTACAAGAGATCATGGAAGAGGAAACGTGAATTCCCCTGAAGAATCCCTCAACGAAGATGGACTATGATGAAGGGGAAGGGTCCCCATGGTTGCCCCCTGAGGATGTCTCCTTTGGAGTCTGTGTTCTTGCAGGCTTTCCGTGCCCAGCCCTCTACTTCCTGTGTGACCCCGCTTGCAGGTGACCTGGTACATCTCATAATGCAGCGTACCTTGAAGAATCCGGATACCATTGAACCTGTCCCCTGGAGACCGGACAGAATTCTTTCTCCCCCAGAAGATAGTCCACACTGGTACAAGGGCCTGCCAGTAGGGGCTATGGTTGTGGTGGCGGCCACTAAGAAAGAGCTAGCCGAGGAGAGCTGAACTCCCCCAAACAGGGAGTCTCTGGCAATAGACAGACCTGGGAAGTGAGTGTTTTCTTCAGCAAACTTCGCCATTCGATCCTTGAACTACCTGACACACTTCACCCGGCTTCAGAAAGATCTAATCTCAGAACTTTCATAAATCCTTGCAGGAGCAGTTGCTGATGGGTACATGACAAAGTTGCCTCAAAGCTTGCCACCCTGGAATCTATTTCTAACTCCTCCATGCGGTTGATTTCTCATTCTACCAAGGGGGGCAGCTAGAGCAGCGGGTGCAGGCATTGTCAGAAGACGTCATGCCTGGATGCGGCTTTGTGATTTTGCAGATCCCTTTGTTTTTCTTCCTGAATGCCCCCATAGAGGCCTCTTCTCATTTTGGTCCTAAGGTAAAAGACACGTTATCCAGGTGTAAAAAGGACGGGAAGACCTTGTCTGCAGTAGGCGTACATTTTTCCACTCCCCGAACAATCCTATTCCAAGAATTAGAGGAGTAAGCAATCCCAGAGCCCTTTCCGCGATACACTTGGTGAGTTTTGAGTTTTCCCCTGGGGCAGAGGAGGGAACTCAACCAGAAGGCACCCTTTAAGAGGCAGAGGGGGGTCAGTGTAATTAAGGATCCAGAGATTCCTTCTCTGGACAACCCTGTCAGCACTCCTGAAGAGTGGCCCGATTGCTTACCTCTGGAAGCAGTTGGGGAATGACTGAAGAGTGGCCCGATTGCTTACCTCTGGAAGCAGTTGGGGGACGACTTTCTCTGCACCACCTTGCCTGGCAAATAATCACAGATCTTTGGGTGCAGATGATAATTACCAGAGGTTACCACATCCATGTCGACCTTTACTCAAGTCATTAAGATAAATCACCAAGGCCGATACATGGCTGTGTATATAATTCCACACAACTTCTGGTATAAAAAAAAGTCCACTTTAATCAGCATACAAAATATGATTAGCGCTTTCACAATGTAAGTTGCTTCATCAGATCACGCATACTAAAAGCAACAAAGTCATTTTATATAACTATTAACCAAAAAAAAAAACAAGTGCATTCTTGTAACTAAGCAGCCAACTAATTAAGTGAAATACTTAGACATACTACAATGCTAATAAAAACATACATCATTATGCAGTAATAAATAAAAATGAAGACTATAAATGAAGATCAAAATGTGATTTGTAGCTAAAAACATTAAAGAATACGATGTAATACTTTGCTAAATCAAGCATAGGGTGGCATAAAGAGAAATAATTACCAAATGCAACAGCCATAAAAACCCAAGTTGTCTACATTCTCATGTCATTTGCCTTCATTTCTTTAATTTGCGTCCCTTCAAAACTGGTTTCGTAGGGACATGATCATTCAGACCTGGACTGAGATGTGGTCCAAGCTTAAGTATCCAGGCCAGCTCCCTTTGTTCTGTCGTGTTCACTATATCACCCTGTCTAGTATCTTCATGGTCATCTAACACCATGAACATAAACTCATGTTCAATTCCAGTTGTATTTGTGTTTGGCTATAGCGCTATATGTTAATCCTCTCCTGCCACAGTACAGATTATCTCTAATTCGTTCCCTCAACCATCTCTTGGTCTTTCCAACATAAAATGACTTGCAGCAAACACACTGAGCAAGATATATATTAAGTTCTTTGTATTACAATCCGCAGTGATCTTCACTCTGCATTCGATGCCACTAACAGGATGGATGAACATGTTTGTCTCCTGTATGAAATGACAGTATGTACACTTCTCACATCTAACTGTTCCTTCATGTTTAGGTTCAGATCTCAGTTCTAGATAGCATAATCTGTACTTAAGGATTTTCTATTTTTATACCCATAATATGGTCTGTCGTATAACTGTAGCAACTCTAGGATTCATTTGTAATACGTGCCAATGTTTTACTAATGATCTCCTTCAGCTGCCGATCATCACTGGTGTATGTGAGGGAAAAAAATATGCCATTATTCGGAACCTTCACCCTACTTTCTTGCTCTAAGCGGGAACCAAAATATGGCCTTCTTTCATTCTTCTATCAGCCCTACCACTCACTTGCGCTGCCTGTACTTCTCTTACTTTATATCCTCGCTGCTGGAACTCCTTGCCCTTCAGAGCTAGGCTGGTATCAAAGTCTTCTTCCTGTGCTGTTAGTCTACTATTACGTTGGATCTGTCCCTTAAGGACATTTCTAAAGACAAATCTGGGTTGCATTCTAGTATAATGCATGTATGTAGGGCGAAAGCAGTCCTTCTGTGTAACTTTGTATTTCATTACTAGTGTCCATAAAAACTTGGACATCCAAGAAATCAGTACTATTCCATGAATATTTCATAGTAAACTGTAATAACGTATTGCTCTCATTTAAATATTGGAGGAAGGACTCAAGTTGCTGAATCTCACCAGCTCATACAAATAGTCGACAAATTGACGATAGAATTTGATCAAAGATTGAAATCTTATCATATTCAGTGCATGTGATTCCTCTTAATTGTCCATGACTAAGTTGGCGTAGCTATGGGCACAAGGTGTGCCCATAGCTATGCCAGAGGTTTGTTGATAGTAGTTTCCATCAAATGCAAAAACATTATTTTCCAATACCAACTCTAAGAAATAACGGAGGAAATCAGTCTGAGGATAATCATATGCTTTCTTAGCTAGCAGGATGTGCCTCACCATATCTATGCCATCATCATTAGGGATAACTGTAAACAGTGAGGTCACAGTGAGGGTGACAAACAAATAGGGAGATGACATAGGATCAGCTTGTACTGCCGCAAACAAATCCAGCAAAAATTGTTTGGTATCTCTCAAGACCATAGGACGTCTCAACTATAGGTTATAATTTCTTCTCAATCTATATGGATATAGACATAGTTAGCCATCCCAAGCCCGCTACTGTGGATCTAAGCAGGGGCTTATATAGATCTTTATGTAGCTTTGGTGCCCCGTTAAAAGGAGGAGTCAGTGGTTTCTCAACCAAAAAGTACTGAATGAAACCTTTGGTCATTATACACATGTTGAAGTATTCTGTCAGAGTTAAAAAAAAAACTTTCCTGATAAGTCTCTCTCATTTTCGTATGACTTTTCTCATATGTCGCATCATCACTCAGCATGTCATTAATGGTGTCATAGTAATAGTGCCTCTCCGTCACTGCTACTAACCCTCCCTTATCTGCTGGTTTAATTACAATTTGAGGGTTGTTTTGTAATGTAATCAAGGCTTCCCTTTCATTTAGATTCAGGTTTTCAAAACCCCTTTTCCTATGCCTATTTCCCAGCAACTTGTATATATCCTCCTCCCATAACCTGATAAAAATCTCCAAAACCAGATCTATCTGTGAAGTATATAAACTGGGTTTTCTAAATATATTAAAAGCTGCTGTGTCAGTATCATTAAACATCAACTTCAGCCCTACATTTCTAGTAAACAATCTTAATTCTGTTAAAATATCTGCCACATTGGCTTGTTCAGTGGGAATAAATGAAAGACCTTTATTAAGCACTGCAAGTTCATACCTATTGAATGTCCTGTTGGAAATGTTCCAGACTAGATCTAAACTGCTTGGTTCTACATTTTCTTGATGTCCTGATACTCGGATCGTGAAACGACTGTTTCCTCTTCCCCTTGGTGTGCAAATGTTCAGAAAGATCCCCTTGATCCTTCTACTTTTTCCAATAAGGTAAAGGAAGGTCGGAAAAAACTGTTCAATATCTGTTCTTCTTTCTTTCCTTCTAACTACCTGTTCAATGGCTGCTCCCAGTGACTATTGCTGTATGCCTACTGCTCTCTCCACGTTTGGAGTGCTGTAGGTGGAATTTGCCTCATTATTCCTTGCAATAGTACTGTTTAGTAGCTGTCATGGCTACTACTGCATGCACATCCTCCACATTATGTAATGGTGTTATCATCATGTTTCCTTTCTTGGATTGGTCAGTTCGCATAGTCATGGAGACCTCCTTTGTTTCCCTCCTCCTCGCTATGTTTCATTGTTGAACTCTTGGCCAGGTAAAAACGTGAAATCTTGCATGTCTGGTTGGATCTTCCTCTTCTTGATCTGTATGAGATTCGTCTCATATAGTGAGACTTTAATGTTTCGTTTCAGACTATCAGCTACCACATCTCTTGTGAGAGTGGCCATTTCAGCTTGTAATGTCTGAATCTTCTCGCACAACTCATTCTCCAGGGGTCGACACAAGTCTGTAAGGAGACAAATGTACAAAAAACTAGTCGCTAGGTTTATGCATTGCCATTGAGCTAACAGTTCAGGGTAGGAATCGCCGTATGTTAGCATTGCTAATACCCTCATGCCTCATGGTATAATTTTTAAGGCATGACTGGCTTCTAAATGTAAATGCTGAGACTGCATTCTCTTTTGACGGTACAAGTCATTTTCAAAAGTTTGTACCTTGTCATAAGCAGTGTAACATCACTACTATCTCCCTGCACATCATGCTGCAATTCTTGTACTAAAAGTAGTGGATTGGTAGTGGTTCTTAAAGTCACTCAAACGATTACCTCATTGTTGTATTTCTACACGTTGTAGATTGTAATCCAAGCCAGCATCTGGTATCAGACTCTCAGCCATGCTCTCCAGCTAAGAAAGCGTATGATTGTCCTCAGATTGATTTCCTCTGTTAGTTGTTAGAGCTGGTATTGGAAAATAATGATCTGATGTTGTTAATCTTCGTTCATTCCTTACTGTTGGGTTATCGGTTCCATCCTCGGAACCGAGCTGGCCTCATACCAAGCTCGCGCCAGCTAAAAACTCTTGAGCCAAGATCCTACCCAGAATGCTTTGCTCCTTGTTACCTCAGATCTCGTCTGCCACATTGCTGTACAGCCATGTCAAGCCACTCTCTCTCGGCTAAGTGAACAGTTTTTTGAAAGTTTCTATATTGTTAGTGTTTAAAAAGTTTTCAATCACTTACTCTCTCTATACTCCTACCTTATCGTATGTTTAAGACTCTCTCTCTAGTTTTTCTTCCCTTTTCTTACCTTTGAGGTATTTCTTCATTACCATCATTGGTAATCCTTCTTATCTCTCTCTTCTTACCCTTCTGGGTAGCTTTCTTAACTTCTCTGTACTGTCATTCTTCTCCATATCATTATGTCGGACAAGAAAAGTTGTGTTGGTTTCAAACAATGTACGGAATGTGGCTGTAAGTTACCACTTTCTGATGGCCATGGTTTGTGTCTATTGCTTGAATGTCTCCCACCTTTCAGTGGATTCCCCCGTGTGGGATTTGTAGAAACTTTTCGACCAGGACTCTCAATGAAAGGAAGAACAAGTTAATCCTGAAAGGCCTCCTTAAAACTCCTTTCTGTGAGGCTATCTCTGGGTTGGAGGGCTCACCCACTCCTACTAAACCCCGTAAGAGGGGTTCCTCTTCTTCCTCCTTGAGGTCACTCACTTCATCTCCCTCTGGCAATCGCAAGGAGTCTACTCACAAAAAGGTAAAGATTTTGAGTGTGGCGCTGCCATCTTTGGCCCTTTTGGTCCCAGCCTCTGCACCACCCCAGCTGATTCTTGCTCCAGCTATGTTCTCTTTATCGCCACTGGCACTGGAGTTTCCAGTGCAGACACTTACGGCTCTGACAATTTTGTTGCAGCCTTTATTGGCACCATCTCTGCAGGTACAGTCTCTTTCGGCACCGATGGTGCAAACTCCTTCAGCCCTGAGTTTGACTATACTCTCCTCTACGGTGCAGACACCTTCGGCACCGACTTGATCTTTGGTGCAGTCCTTTTTGGCACGGTTGTTATCAGTGCAGACACTTTCCTCATCAGTGCAGACATTTGCCACACTGCCCTTAACGGTGCAGACATCTTCGACTTCTATGGCACTACCTTCATCGGCGCAAATAACTTTGACAGCATTCTCCTTGGTGCAGTCACCCTCGGGTTCAGGCTCAGCACCACACGAACTAGCAAGGACCAAGTATTCTCTTTCTTTGGAGCCATTTGTTGGAAGCCAATGTAGCCCTTTTCTAGAAAGGCCAGAATCGCCTTCAGGTTTCTCTGAGGTTGACCAGGAGCCTCTCAGAACAAGATGTGTTGCGGCTTGTCAACCAGTTGCTTGTGGCCAGGGGTCTGTCTCAACCATCTAAAGCTGCATTCTCTCTTGCAGGTTGACCGTATTTCTCCACAGACTTTAACGTACACTCCGATTTCCACGGAAGCATCAAAGCCCTTTCCGGCAGCAGCTTCCCATCCTCCGACCCCAGTAGTGGACCTCACTTTGGAGCCGAAGTCGTCCTTGTGTTCCTCTGTGCACTGGGCATTGGTCTCTTTTCAGGCTAGTGGCTGTGCCATGGGGGTAGGCATTCTTGATTCCACGCCAATTTTTTCTACGGCACCTTCTGGGAATCATCCTCTCCTCATGCTCCACAGCCCTCTTGAGACTCCTGGTCTGCGGGGTCGGCTCATCGGAGCTAGGTGTGACCCCGGTTCCGAGGTTGTCGTGCTCTATTCCGGGCTCCCATCCCTCTTCGGGCGGTCTAGCCTTCCAGGCCATGAAGAGGCCGCTTGCCTGTGCTGGCAAACCCTCCATGTCGGAGTCCCCCCCCCATGCCACAACTGTTACAAGCCACAACCACCAGGCACAAGGGCCTCAGATTTCTCCCCCTCAGGAGACCCCATCTTTGCAATCTTCGCCAGAGCTCCCCACTGAGGAAGTCCCTTGCAAGGTTTTGTGCAAGAGGAAGCACATGGACTCCACTGAGGAGTCTTTGACCGAATATACAGACTTTGATGACAGGGAAGGGTCCCCATGGTCACCCTCTGATGAGGTGTCCTTTGGTGACATCCTTGAGATTCTAAAACAGAGGGGTGACTGGAAGTCCTCCATCCCTTCCTCAGAGGAATCTGTATTCCTGCAGGCCTTTTGTGCCCGGCCCCCTACCTCCTGGGTTACCCCACCGGCCGATGAGCTTGTCCAGCTCATCGTCCAGCATGCATGGAAGGCTCCTGATACCCTGGAAACTATACCACGGAGGCCTGACAAGATCTTATCTCCCCCAGCTGAGCATCCCCATTGGTCAAAAGGTCTTCCAGTAGATGCCATGGTGGTTGCGACTGCAACCAAAAAAGACTTGGCAGAAGAGCCAGACTGTCCATCCGCCCAACAAGGCATCCCGGGTGATGCAGACTTGGGAACCGTGTGTTTGCTTCATCGACCTTCACCGTAAGGTCCTTGAACTACTTGGCACACTTTACAAGGCTCCAGAGGGACCTTATCAACCAACTCTCTGTAACCTTGGCAGGAGCTGTTTCTGATGAGGTCCATGACCACGTAACTTCTCAGATAGCGACCGTAGAATCCATATCGAATTGTTCCATGCACCTTATTTCACACGCAACGGAAGGAGCGGCAGGCACAGGTTTAGTCACGAAACGACATGCCTGGATGTGCCTTTACGACTTTGTTGACTCCTTTAAGGCTTCCTTTATGAATGCCCCCCTCGAGGCTGCTTCATTGTTTGGCCCCAAGGTTAAAGATACACTGACAAGGTGCGAACAAGATGGCAAGACCCTATCTGCCATTGGTGTCCGACACTCCACTCCTTAAAGATTCTACTCCAGAAATCAGAGGAGTGGGAAGAAGTGGCACAGAAAACCACAGGGCTCTTTCCATGCTGCGCATGCCGAGTTCTCCTCTAGAGGCACGAGGGAAACTCCAATGGAAGACTCCCCCTTTCGGGGCAGTGGAGTTCTGTGAAACCAGGGTTCCAGAGGTTGTTTCTCTGGGCAACCCTACCAGCGCTCCTGAAGGGTTGTCCACATGCTCACCTGTGGAAGCAGTCGGGGGTCGTTTTTCCTTGTACCCCACTGCCTGGTGAAACATAACCACCAATTCTTGGGTACAACGGATAATATCCAGAGGCTATCACATCCCCTTCCATCTCTGTCCCACCTCATCCAGAAACTTACCCGGCGTCCCACCCAGTCAAAGGGAGGCAGCAGCACACGAAATCTGAAAGCTTCTACAAAAAGAGTCATCCAAACGGTCCCCCCAGACCAGATAGGATCCGTTTTTTACTCTGTAGATCTTCAAGATGCGTATTACCATATAAAAATGGATAAGCAGTCAAGAAGATACCTCCACTTCCGCATAGGAGCCAGTCACTACCAGTTTCGAACACTGTCCTTCGGTCTCTCCAGCCCCCAGAGTGTTCAACAAATGCATGGCAGTGGTCATCTCTCACCTGCAACTTCAAGAATTCCAGCCATTTCCATACCTAGACTGGCTCCTCACTGCCCCCACCAAGCATCTACTGGAATAAGCCCTAGACTACACTCTTCTCACAGCACAACACCTGGGAATCACTATAAACTGGGAGAAATCCAACACGACCCCAACACAATCTTTAGAATTCATCGGGGTTCTGTTGGACACAATGAATTACACAGCATCTCTTCCGGGTCACAGACTTCAAAGAGTAAGACAACAGGTTCAGCCGCTACTCTGTCACCACAAATCATCTACTCGGTCCGTACTTCAACTCTTAGGGTCAACGGCAGCCTCGATCACCATTGTTCCTCTGGCCAGATTCCACATGAGACTTCTCCAGTGGTTACTTTTCACTCAGTGGTGCCCTCTACAACATCCTTTGTCCTTTCAGATAAGTGAAACTCGGATAAAATCAAGATTTGCTCTTGTGGACATCTCGAAATCCCCAACAGTGGTCTCGCCATGGTGACCGCGGACAACTCCCTGATGGGGTGGGGGGGCTATGTCAGGGAAACTCAGTTCAAGGCACCTGTTCGGAGACAGAGGCCCATTTGCATATCAATGTCCTGGAACTGAGGGCAGTGCTATTAGCGTTGCAAATATTCCACTCCATCCTTCCATCAGGGACTATTGCGATCCAATCAGACAACGTGTCAGTGGTCTGGTACATCAAAAAGCAAAGGGGCACCAGATCTTATCCGTTATGCTGAGAGGCCTTGAGAATATGGCAATGGGCGATAGCTTCCAACCACTTTCTAATTTCAACGCACATTCCCGGGAGCTCCCAATGTGATTGTGGACAAATTGAGCAGGTGCATTCTACAACCTCACGAGTGGTCCCTCAAGCCTGTGATAGCGACAATAATTTTCAACCTCTGGGGCCAGCCTTGCTGTGCCCTATTCGCCTCTCCAACCAGCTACAAGTGCAGCAACTATTTTGCCCTGATACCCCTTCGTGGACGGTCACCGAGAGATGCTCTACTCCCCGCTTAGCCCTTGGGTCTGCTTTATGCTTATCCTTCTCTTCCCCTCATCTCTGTTTCTGAAGAAAGCACGGCAGTTGAAGAGCAAAGTGATCCTCATTGCTCCATATTGACCTCGACAAGTTTGGTTCCTCTTCCTCTGGCCTCACCTGCTAGATCGACCATGGATCCTCAATCCATCCCCAACGTTGACCTCCCATCTGCAGGGTCTGACTCACCTCAATCTAACAAACCTGAAGCTGACAGCTTGGTTTCTCCACGTCCTATGATTGCTAGGCAGGATAACCTCTCTTCCCTGGTGCGCAATATTCTTATCGCATCTCATTAGTCCACAAGGCTAATCTATCTCAGCAAATGTAAAAGGTTTTCATTATGGGCAGCGAATAAACAATTGGATCCCTTGTCAGCACCATTTTCAGTGGTTTTAGATTGCTTATCACACCTTTTTCAATCTGGGGTGTCCGCCTCTACTATTTGTGTTCATTTAGTTGATATTTCTAATTTCCACATTGGTTTTCAGGATTCTTCACTCATGTCACATAGACTTTCTTAAAGGGTGTTTTTCACCTAAAACCTCCCTTTAGAGAACCAGTACAGCCTTGGTATTTGGCCTTTGTTCTACAAGCCCTAACAGCTCCCTCCTTTGAACCTGCATCTTCATGTGATTTTCAAGTACCTCTCTTGGAAAACTTTGTTTCTGGTTGCAATCACATCTGCCAGACGTTTGTCAAAACTTCAGACCTTATGCATCAAACGTCCCTAACTTATTTTCCATAAGGATAGATTATCCCTGAGAACTAATTCTTCCTTTTTACCGAAAGTGGTGTCAGAGCTATCAAGCAGTCTATTGACCTCCCACTATTTTTTCCTAATCATTCTAACAAGGGAGAGTATTGCCTGCATTCCCTGGATGTTCACAGGCTAATACATTTTTATCTCCACATAACAAAATCTACCCATAAATCAGACAAGCTATTTCTGGCCTTTTCTGGACCAAGGCTTGGTCATCCGGTCTCAAATGTTACATTGGCATCATGGTTGAGAAATTGCATTACCTTTGTCTACAACAAGAACAACATCACCTTGCCTCACAGAGTGAAAGACCATTTTTCAAGGTCTATGGCAACTTCAGCAGCTTTCCATGCTAGGGC
Organism: Protopterus annectens; assembly: GCF_019279795.1. Classification (NCBI taxonomy): domain Eukaryota; kingdom Metazoa; phylum Chordata; order Ceratodontiformes; family Protopteridae; genus Protopterus; species Protopterus annectens. Next base: position 881,292,901 of record NC_056729.1, read on the forward strand.
TTCCCTCAATGATATTTGTTCAGTTGCAACTTGGGCCAAACCCCATACTTGTATGCTGCATTACAAATTGGATTTGGCCTCCAGAGGTAGCTCTTAATTTGGTTCCATGGTGCTCAGGAATGTCCTTCCATGAGGGCCACCCAGGGATACAGGTAGCTGGGGACTCTGTCCCATCAGTAAGGAATGAACGAAGATTAACAACATCAGATAAAGAAGTTATGTCTTACCATAACGTTCCGTCTGTGTTGCTGATCTTCATTCATTCATTACTCCCCACCCTCCGTCCCCCTCCGGAAGTTCCTGGCTGATCTCATGTACTCCTTTTTTGTAGGTCTGTTATGAACAGAGGTAGCCTCTACATTTGTCTATCAACTTGCAAACTCGATCTGAGGTAACAGGGAGTAGAGCATTTTGGGTAGGACATTGGCTCGAGAGTTTTTGGCTGACGCGAGCTTGGTATGAGGCCGGCTTGGTTCCAAGGGGCGGAACCAATAACCCAACAGTAATGAATGAACAAAGATCAACAACACAGATAGAACGTTATGGTAAGACATAACTTCTTTTTTTTTTTTTTTTTGCATTTGATGGAAACTACTATTGGCAGACCTCTTGCGTAGTTATGGGCACACCTTGTGCCAGTAGGTACACCAATTTGGTCAAGGCCGATTGGGAGGAATCACATGCACTGAATATGATTTTGATCAAATTCCATCATTGATTCGTCGACTATTTATTTTTGTTATGGGCTGGTGAGATTCAGCAACTTGAGTCCTGCCTCCAATATTTAAATGAGAGTAATATGTTCTTACAGTTTACTATGATATATTCATGGAATAGTATTGATTTCTTGGATGTCCAAGTTTTTAAGGGCACTAGTAATGAAATACAAAGTTACATAGAAAGGACTGCTTTTGCCATACATATGTGCATTATACTAGTATGCGCCCCAGATTTGTCTTTAGAAATGGGGGAACAGATCCAACGTCATAGTAGGCTCGCAGCACAGGAATAAGACTTTGATACCAGCCTAGCTCTGATGGGCAATGAGTTCCAGCAGCAAGGATATAAAGTAAGAGAAGTACAGGCAGCGCAAGTGAGTGGTAGGGCTGATAGAAGAATGAAAGAGGGCCATAATGTTATGTTGTCCAATCTTCCCTTAATTCTTGCTGGTTGGATTTAGAACTGAGCATAGGTTCTGAAGCGGCCTAATATAAAAGCTCGAGAGATTCCACTGGCTCGAGGCTAACCTCCTATCCCATGATAAACCAGGTAAGTTACCCAGATCTCATTTGCCGCAGCAACTGGGATGTCTTCTGACTGGCTCGTTGGCCAAGTAGTATTTAATTATATTTTTTCAATAGTTTTCATATAAAACCTTTTTCTGTAGTGTGCGATAGATTTAGAAACCCCTATTCGTAATCTCTAGCATGTGTTTTCCCCTCTTGTTCTTGTGCGAGACCCGTTTAAGTTAGAAGGCTCTCAGCAGCCCATTTTAACTTAGAGGGCCACTTTTTTTTTTTTTCTTATCTGGAGAATCCGTTTAAGTTAGAGGATTCCCCTCTATACTTATCTTAGTTTTCACATAGGATTGTTGGTGGTGGTTGTTAGCTGTAGTGTTCCTTTTTAGATAGTGTTTTTGAAATAGTTAAAGCAGTCCTTTGGCAGTTTTGCAAGCTTTCTTTTAAAAGCCTTGCAGTATGTTGGATTATTTTTCTTGTATGGTGTGACCGTAGTTAACAATGTCGAAAGAAAAAGTTAAGGATTCAAAAGAACCAAGTCAATCAAGGTTTAAAAAACTGTGATAAGTATACACAAAAGATGTGTCTTACGGGTGGACACACTGTGTGTATTGTCTTGGTGCCATCCATTTGCAAGACCCTTGTACAATTTGCCATGGTTTCAGCAGCAGGGTTCTTCAAGAGCGAAGAAATAAATTAAGGGTGAGAGGCTTGTTAAAACGTCCTTCACAGGAATCATTAGAGGGTTTTCAGAGCTCCAAGCCTACTTCTCCCTCTACTTCCCACTCGAAAGGATCCAAAAGATCTGACATTGGGACTCCAGCTTCGGAGCCACCTAAGAAAATTACCACATCCGAACAGAGGATTCATGGTTCCGACAAATCAAAATCAAACCTCTTCAGCTCCATCTGTGTCCACGGAGCTGCTAGAGTTGTCGATTATGACACTGTCTTCTATCTTGAAGCCAATCACTCCAACTTTGAGATCACCCATTTTGGAGAGAGCTAAATGTCCTTCTTTATCCTCCTGTTCCTCAAGGAGTTTATTTGATAACGATGTGGAGCGGGTGGTGAAGACTGCTTCGAACACCGGCACTGGCAAAAATATTATCGTCACAGACCCCACAAGAAACTGGACCGGCCAAAGCACCATCTTCAGTTCCTCCTCTGACACTCAGCTTGTAGTCTCTGTGCCAGAGACTGTGGGTCAGATAGTAGTGGAACTGTCTAAACCGGCACCTCCTTTAGGATAGTCTGTTCCAGCATCTGCTCTGACCTTTTCAGGTCCATCGTATTTCAAAGGGTCTGGGAGTAGATGCTCACCTGTCTGGTTGGGGAGAGAAGTCTGCACGGACAGTTGACCGATCTGACTCTACCCCTCAGTGCCTCAGCGAAGTTGAGCTCAGCTCCTACAGCGGCTTCGGAGCCACCGGTTCTACCTCTGAGCCGGTCCTCTGCCTCTCCGGAGCGGGGGATCTCTTCAGGGCGGAGCGAGGGGGCTTTTGAACTGATGGAGAGGGTGCTGTCACCCCAGACAGCGCCACTCTCGGGTCCAGTTTCTCTTCCCTCCCAGACGATAATGTTGGTCTCATTGTCACCTCCTCCTTCTCCTAAGCGTAGAGACCCAGAGCCTCCAGATGCCCCTGTGGGCAGCATGGTCTCCTCTGAAACTTCACCCGAGTAGCTCTCTGAGGAAGTCACTTGGAAGAGACTATGCAGGAGGAAACACATAGACTCCCCTGAATCTGTCGCATCAGATACTGATCTGGATGATTCAGAATGGTCCCCACGGTCCCCCTCGGAGGATGTCTCATTTGCTGACATCCTTGAGATCCTGAAACAGAGGGGTGGCTGGAATCCCACTAACCATTCAGAGGATGACTCTCTATACCTGGAGGCTTTTGAGTTTCACCCTTCCACCTCCTGTGCGACTCCCCCCTTATGACCAATTCCTTAAATGTTATATCTCGTAAGGCCTGGACTTCTCCTGATACACTGTAACCTGTTCCATGTAAACCGAATAAATTTATCACTGCTCCTACTGAGGAGTTCCTAACCAAGGGCATCCCTGTAGATGCGATGGTGGTGGCGACCACTAAGAAGGAGTTATCGGAAACCTCCTCATCTGTTCATCCTCCCAATAAAGAATCACGGACTATGGCATATTTTTTTTTCTTCATTGGCCTTTACTCTATGATTGCTGAATTACCTGACCCACTTTACGAGGCTTCAAAGGGATCGCCTCAAAGAGCTAGGAGAATGCCCGTCAGGGTACTATAGCTTCGGGGACCACAGACAAAGTCTCCTCACAGCTCTCCACCCTCAACTCAATTGTCAACTCGTCCATGAGACTGATTTCATATGCAGCTGATGGAGCAAGCAGGGCAACATCGACAGGAATTTCCCTAAGGAGACATTTCTGGATGCATCTTTGCAACTTTGCTGAACCCTTCAGGTCTTCCTTCACCAAAGCCCCCTTTGATTGTTCTTCACTTTTTGGACCAAAGGTGAAAGAAACTTTGACCGGGTGCAAGCAGGAAGGAAAAACCTTGTCTGCCATTGGAGTCCATTTTTTCCGCCCCATCCCAGACCTTAGCCCAAAGGTCAGAAAGGCGGTAAAATGTGGTTCTGCAAGTCTCAAAAAGATTTTTCTGACTAACGTGGTGACACTTCACCCAGGGGACAGAAGGGGAGGTATTAATGGAAGACGCTGACCTCGTGCCAGAGGGGGTCCGCAGAATCAGGGCGACAGATAAGTTCTCTGGCAGGCCCTTCCAGCTCTCCTGATAGGAGGCCCATCTGCTCTTCTTTGGAAGCAGTCGGGGGATGCTTGTCACTGTACCCAAACTCCTGGCTGGAAATCACACAAGACAAATGGGTACATTCAATCATATCCAAAGGTCATTGCATTCCCTTTTCTACTACTCCTCCCGTAAATCAGTCCATGTCAGATGCCCCACCCAGTCAGAGAGACGAAGCAACTGCAGAAATACCCAAGTTGCTAGAAAAGGGTCACCCAAGAGGTCCCAGCAGACCAAATCGGATCCGGAGCTTACTCAAGGTTCTTTTTAGTTCTAAAAAAGACGGGACTGGAGACCCATTCTGGATCTCAGCAGACTGAACAAATCTGTAAAAAAAAAATCAAAGTTCCAGATGGTGACACAGCAGTCTATATTCCCCTTTCTTGGGAAAGACAATTGGATGTGCTTGATAGATCTCCAAGATGCATACTACCATATAAAAATGGACAGGCGATCCAGTAGACACTTGCTCTTTCGGCTGGGCGCCAGTCATTACCAGTTTTGAGCCCTGCCCTTTGCTCTCACTAAAGCCCCCAGTGTGTTCACTAAATGCATGGCAGTGGTTACAGCTCACTTGAGACATTAGGGGTTCTCTGTGTTTCCATATCTAGATGACTGGCTCCTGACTGCCACCACTAAGCCTCTACTACTGCAAGCGAGGGATGAAACAGTACTTCTTTGTGCCAGGCTAGGCATGACAATAAACTTCAAAAAGTCTGCCTTGTCACCTTCACAGCATATTACTTTCTTAGGCACAGAATTGGATTCAACAGAAATGGTAGCAAAACTTACCCCCGAGAGAATTCAGTCTCTTCACCGTAAAATCAGGATCTTGATATCAAAGAAAAGGGTTCAAGCGAGGTATGTATTACATGTTCTGGGCACCATGGCAGCTGCAATTCTTCTAGTTTCTCTAGCACGGCTGCACATGAGGGTTCTACAGTGGTTACTGTTTACCCAATGGTCCATGCAGGATCTTCCTCTATCACACCAGGTAATCATTACGGAATCATGCAAGAAGGATCTTCTCTGGTGGCTACAACAGAACAGTTGTCATTAGGCCACCTGTTTGTATTTCCAGAACCAGCAGCAGTTCTGATGGACGCTTCCCAGATTGGGGGGGGCACTATCTGGGAAAGACTGTCCAAGGCTTATGCCGAGAACACGAGAGCCACTTGCACATCAATGTTCTGGAGATGAGGGTGGTGCTGTATGCATTGAAGGCATTTCAGGACTCTCTTCTGATGGGAACAGTTGCAATTCAAATAGACATGTCATTAGTGTGGTACATAAACAGGGAGGAACCAAATCGTACCCCCTATGTCGAGAAGCACAATGGGTGTGGCAATGGGTTGTCACTTCCCAACGGTTTCTGATAGCAAAGCATATCCCGGGCAAATCCAGTGTGATAGCGGACAAACTCAGCAGAGCAATTCTGTTGCCTTAAACTAGACGTTGCGGAAGAGATATTCAGAGATGGGGCCAGCCTTGCTGCAACTATTTTGCCACCTCCATGCACGCCAAGTACAGCTGTTACTTTGCCCTCATTCCCCCTCTGGGGAAGTCACCAAGGGATGCACTTGTTCACGATTGGCCACCTGGGACCTCTCTATGCCTTTCCCTCCTTCCCCTTAATACCCAAAGTACTTCAGAAAGCCAGCACGTTAAAAAGCACTATGATACTCTTTGCACCTTAATGGCCTTGACAAATTATGTTCCCCTTTCTCTGGGCCCATCTTCTGGAGGAACCATGGATTCTGGACCCAGTTCCAGACCTTTTAACCCACTCATCGGGAATGTTCCATCTGTCCATCCAGACCCTCAAGTTGACAGCATGGCTGCTCCAATTCCACGTTTAGCCAGATGTTATAATTTTTCTCCGGCA